>NC_060959.1:3563144-3620644 GCF_910589235.1 Vespa crabro | reverse complement strand
AGGTGTCTATGTGTTAGAGGGACGAGGCTTGGATGAGTACGAAGCTAAAAGATGAAAGTATAACCCAGGCAACAGTGGCTCCCAAATTGTTAGCGATGTATTATACATCACTGGTGTATGTATGGATATAAAACCATTCGTTTCTCGTTGTGGTCTTTTTTATAGAAGGAATTTTTATCGGGATAAAAACATCTCGGCCATTTTGAAATAAATTCATCTCGACTGTTATTCGACGATAGTCATCATTTTATTATTAAAAAACGAAGGCATACCAATTCATTATTTTTCTTTTATTTCTTTTCTTTTATCTTATTTCTTTTTATTTTTTTTCCTTTCTTTTTTCCTTTTGTTCTCTTTTTTCTTCCGAGAATTTTATTTCAGAAAATTATGTCGTCTGCTTTTCTTTTCTTTTCTTCTTTTTTTTTTTCTTTTTTTTTTTCTTTTCTTTTTCTTATTCATTATCGCGGTTATTTCGAGTATGAGTGGTAGTTAGGAAAACGGAAGTAGGTTCTTTATTTATCCGTTCGCATCGGGAATGAGAAGAAATTTAATGTATTTGACGAACATAAAGATAAGCCTTGTAATTACGACGTCGCTATGAGGCATCCGTCGAGGCAATTAAATTATTCTCCAAAGCGGAATGGATAACGATCCGTTAGAGAACTATAATAATATAAAAGTTATATTAATAACTATGTATCTAACAATAATAAACACTGATCATTATCGGCGCTACTGGTATAATTTCGTGTAATTTCTTCGAGCTTGGAATAGATATGTCGGTAATTTCGTTATCGAATTTTGAATAAACGATAAAATGAGTGATCGACTAAAATGTCGATAAAGAAGAGACATGTATTATTGATATTTATTTCATCTAACTTATCTGATTATTATCCCCGTCGATAAAATATTTCTTTAAAACGTGATCTTATCTACTGTACGATCAAATCGATTATCATACAATGATAGTATCACTTACGTGATAAATCGCGAAGATAAAAAATATTCGTATAATATCAAAATTATATTTTAATATATATATATATATATTAAAATGAAAACATAATATATCATTTTTTTTTCTTTACAGGACGAGGTGTTGACGATATCTGAAAAAGTTGTCGTTCGTGTTCACGACTTGGTTACCTGGTTATCACCTACGTTGGAATGGTCGTGGGGTCGTGAAATTTTTTACCCGAGTTCACCAACACCAACATCCTCTCCTGAGAGTAGTCCACCGAGATACGAAATTCCTCAACCCCAGGTTTTGACCGATCCTGGAATCGATTTTTCTGACGTTGACAAACAACAAAAGGAATACGAAAGCAATATAAGTTCTTCGAAAAAATCTGATTGCGACGGTCAAACCAAAGTGGTTGTACTTTCGTATCCGAGGTATTGTAGATATCGAGCACTTTTACGAAGATTGGAAGGTGCGGAACCTTCCTGGCTTTGTTCTTCGGTAGCTGCTGCACTCGGCGGATTCACTGCTACACCTGGAACGCGCGTACTCTTCTGCAGAGATACCTTCGATTATCCTGATTTGGAGACCCATGAACTACTTTGCAATCATTTAGGTAAAGTTTCACTTCCTACGTTTATAAACTATATAAATTCACAATAAATTTATTAACGATATATATATATATATTAAAATAATAATATATATAATAATATATATAAGCCGTCTACTTCGAAAGTGAACTAAGTCCATTTATATTTATATTTATTTTTTGTTTATATTTATATATTTTTTATATTTAATTTTTATTTTTGTCTATTTATTTTTTTTTTTGGACTTAGGCCACTTTCAAAATAAACGGCTCATATAAAATATATGTAATATATATTAAAGATATATTTATATATGTATATATAATTATATATATACATTTTATATATACACATATATACGCGCGTGCGCCTGTGTGTGTGTGTGTGTGTGTGTGTGTGTGCGCGCGCATATAGGTTCATAAATTTTGTCGAGAGAATATTAATTAGCATCGTCTTAATTTAGATAACTTTCTATTTCGATGATTACTATGTCATATGATATTTCGTAACGATTTAATTGAATATATTGTATCAAAAATGATACGGCAAATTGTAATAATGCACGTTAATGTTCTTATACCATTTTAAATACTATTTTTTGATATTAGTATAAAGTAAGTAAAAAATGAGAGAGAAAGAGAGAGAGACAGAGAGAGATTGCGTTGTTATAACTTGAAGACGACTAAGAAGTAAATCGTAACCTCTTACTTCTTATATTTGTCATTTTTGTATCATATTTTTGTTACAACTATTACGAAATGTTCTTAACGTCAATTTGGAATGATTGATGATTTCACATTGTATGTAGATATGATATAAATTAAATGTAAACAATGAATAAATGCAAATAAATCGTTCAATTTTAATTTTTATGTAAAATTTATTTTACATAAAAATTAATGATACGTTAATTTAATTAATTTTTGTATAAATATGAATTAATTTTTGAAAAATAATGATAGAACGAGACAATTATTTGCATATATATATACATGTATAAATGAATTCTTTAACATTATTTATTTTCCTCTTTATTCACAAATATTTTTTTTTGTTATCACGACATGAAATATTTACATAGTACGTATCATTTCAATATAGTACAATTATTTTTTTTTTCGATATTTTTCCGTGCTTCCTTATAGATAGGCTAGTTAATTTTATAACCTATAAGAAAAAGGTTATCTTAACAAATTTTGAAAAAAAAAAGAGTAATTGATTTTTCAAATCACATTTTTTTGGCTCAATACTAAAAACATTTGGTTCGTCTTGTATATTTTTAGTTTCATGATTAGATCTATATATATATATATATATATATATATATATATATATATATATATATATATTTCTAATTTCGTGATTCTAACCCAGTTCTTAGAATTTCGAATGATCTATTTATGTTGTCTATAATCATCGTGCTATAATTTATGTTACACATTGAAATTTATATATGTGTAACGACAGAAATAAATGAAAAGCATTACGAATAATCGTATGATTAATATGTATATATATATAATATATAATATATATGTAATATGTATATATATACATATATACATATTAATCATACTAAAAATATACAGGATGAACCAAAATTTCATATATATATATATATATATTTTTTTTTTTGAATATAAAAAAAAATTATGAAATAAAAAATATTTGTTATTATTATCATTATCATCATACGATATGATTATTTATGATTGTTAATATTTTTTTCTGTTGGAACTTAATTTCAAATCATTACACGAAATAATCCTATTGGATTTTATTCGATAATAAGACAATAAGATTCGTTGATTATTTTGACCAATGAAAAGTAAGTAAGCGAGACTGTTGTGTTGAATGTTTACTATGGATATTAAGTTGATGACAGTAGACTTTAAGACGTGTAACAGTCTGGACGTTTGTTCTTTTATAATGAATGAAAAAAACAAAGAGAAAGAATTATTATTAATTTGAAAACTCTCACGTCCTCATTCTCTCCTCAATAGTTTTGTTTTATTATTTTCTATTGTAAAGCGAATTAAGAAATATATATATATATACATATATATGTATATATATATATATATACATATATATGTATATATATATATATATATATATATATATATATATATATATATATATATTAATCATCAAAGAGATACTGAATGTAGTAGTTTGTTATTGTTCTTATAAGAAAAAGAAAAGGAGAAAAAGAAATGTGTCGACAGTTAAAGAAAGCTTTCGATTGATTTTCCGTAGAAAAAAAGAGAGAGATAAAGAGAGAGAGAGAGAGAAAGAGAGAGAAACAAAGAAAGAAAGAAAGAAAGAAAGAAAGAACAGTTATTGATTTGAAACAAGAAAGAAAAAAAAGAAAGAAAAGGAAGTGTTCGATTATAGTATAGTCGAAATTATGTACATAACATTAATGTGAGTTCAACGATAAGAAGCATTTATTTTTCGTCCATATATTTTCCAATCGTAAGATATTATTTTTATTTTCATCGTACATTGGATCGGTCGTATAATCAACGTATCGTGTGCGTAAAGTAATGTAAAGACGGCGTGTTCCTAACCTGTGTATTTATGTTTCTACATACGTGTATGATATATATGTATTACATGTATATACGTGCATTATTTTTAGAAGAACGATCACGTCGAGGTTATGAAATAATTTTAATCTCGTTAATTTGCGAATTTGCTTATTCGATTCGATTCGTTCGAAGTATAATAATAGTAATAATAATAATAATAACAATAATAATAACATTAATAATAATAATAAAGATATCATAACAAATTAAGAAATTAATGATGATAATTCATGTTCGTTTTTCATTTTTCTGAATTTTAAGTTTATATTGGTGTTGTTCTAATTACGTCATGCCGATCATCATGAAGATTCGTAAGAATCGAATCATCAATTTGAAGATAACGGGTGAGACAATTACAACATCGGTTTTATCTAGATGTAAGTGTTTCCTTCTTCCTTTTGTTCCTTTTTATTTTTCTTTTTCTATCTCGCGAACTTCATATACATTTGTAACGTAATTTTTGATCGAAGGAATGGGTCCGTGGTTAAGTACGTACGTACGTGAAGTCAATTTCTCTTGCTTTGAATTAATCGCGCGAAGTTGCGCTCAAATCTTTCGATGCTCTTAAAGCAAGGAATGATGTAATTTAAAGGAGTAAGGAAGGAAGGAAGAAATGAAGGAAGGAAGGAGAAAAATGACAATAAAATAATTATATATAAAACACGATTATTTATTAATAAGATTTATTAATTCTGACATTTATATATCTATCTTCGAAGTTTCATAATCATATATTTTTAATTTATTAATTCATTTTTAATATTTAATTATGATTATACTATTTATTACTATATATAATGTGTATTATATATATATATATAACTATTAATAAATAAATAATAAAATTATAATATAACTATGAATAACTATATATATAATATATATAATATACGTATAATACTATATAAAAATATAATAACTAAATATTATAATATAACCATAGTGTCATTATACCGGATGTTGTTTGAAGAAAAAAGGTTGTTATATTTTTATTTCGCATACACATTTTTTCGAAAAATTGTTTGAAGAATCATTTCAAGGAAAACTGTTTTTTTTTCCTAATAGACAAAAACACATTTGAAATTAAAAAAGAAAGAAGAAACGAATAATTATCGTAGAAAATTTTTTGTTTTGTTTTTATCGATCTTCAATTTATCGAGGTATTTAACAAAATTATCTGTATCTAAAAGAAAGTTTCTAAATTTCTCGAATAATACCTACGATCCTTGATCGTTTCGTAAATATCTTATAGACTTGTTTATTTGCATTCTTTAATGTTTATTCCAAATGTGCACGCACATATGTATGCACATATACGCATGCACGCATACACGCACGCACACACATTCGCATAAGAAGAGACGTAAGAGATAATAAACGATCGTGCTGATTAAACACTTCGTCTTTTGTAGACAATATTAAACAAATAGTTCTAAGAATTAAATTTATTAGCATGAAGTTGACATGATTCTTTTTTATCTCTCCTGTTTTTCCTCAAAAGTTGATATTTACCACCAACTCTTTTCAAATTTCGAAATATGCCAAGATATTTTGGAAAGATCCGAAAGATCGAAGATAATTATTTCGGAAAATCGAAGGTGAATAAAAGAAAATATTTAAAAAACAAAAAAAAAAATAAAATAAAAAAATTACTTCTTTTACGTAGGACAAGTTGTTATTATAAAAAAAAAAAAATCTAATTTTTCAATTGAAACAAACAAAGAGTGATTCTGAAATGACCTTGAAACATTCTATCAAACAAAAAAAAGCAAGAAATATTATAATATTATCTCCTTAAATGTTTGAAGAATTATTACGGCCATATAATGCCGTAATAAAAATTACGAGATAAACTTTATAAAGCTTTATATTGAACATCCTTTATATCGTTGTACTTGTAACATAAATGTAATATATATGATTATAGTTAACGTTTCTGAACCTTCTACATCTATATTGGGTCGCGTTAAATTTTTAATCAACTGCGAAATATTTTAATGGCCTTCTATTTTAATGCCAAAGTAAAATTAATTCGTAAAAGATTTTTTTTGTGAGATAGTTATTGTAAGTAGAATTTTCTTGTGAATTAGCAAAATTATTGGAGTAACAGTAACATACATATAATTAAAATAATATACCAGCCACTTCGATCTATTGGAAATTTTAAAAAATATTTTATTATAAACATTTGATTTGTGATATCAATACAAACAAATGTATTCGATATCGCACGACAAAAAGGTTGAGAAATGCTGAACTATAGTACTATTTAATAGTAGTATGATATAACAGTCTTATATGTATCGTATAACTGTAATTAAGGTTGCTATTTATTGGATTAGTATTTTTAAACATTTTATCGATATTTTAAAATAAATGTTCAGTGTTTATAAGAAAATAGTATTAGTAGGTAATATAAATGACGCAATACTGACATAATATTGACATTTAATTATTTATACTGATTAAAATATATATATATATATGTGTGTGTGGGTGTGTATATAAGTAATCTATATATATATTAATAAAATACTTATAATTAATAAAAATTAATGAAAAAAATGCATAATAGTAGTAATTATGCAATAATTAAATAAAAAAAGAAGAACGATTAAGTTATACAAATTTAATTGACATAATTCGATTCTATATATTTATAAAAAAATTCGAAAATTTTGTCCATGATCGTAATTGAAATGAATTTTCAGCGCCTAAATTAAAAGGACGGCCACGGAGGAAACGTAAAAAGCGAAGTGCTTCACCTGGCGAATCCAGCAACGAAAGTGAAGCTTCGGTTGCTTCTTCGTCAAAATGTGCGTCGAGCAATTCGAGTCAACAATTGATACCAGCTCCCGTTGGAAGGCCACCATCGGCGGGTGTACGTCGAAGCGAACGCAAAACAAGTGCCGAAGAAAAAAAATTCATGGTCGATGTACAGAATTTCATGAATTCACGGGGCACTCCAGTCGGAAAGATGCCATTGTTGGGATACAGGCAAAGTCAGTATACATGTTAACTGTTTTTTAAATTTTATTATTATTGTTATTGTTATTATTATTATTATTATTATTATTATTATTATTATTATTATTATTATTATTATTATTATTATAATTATTATTAATCATTTGCACTATAATCATTTGATATTTTATTTTATTGGAAATTATTATTTGCATTATAGTTTGATTTTTATTGCTTTTTTTTTTCTTTAGATATATTTTTTATATAATTTTTTGAACATATGTATGTAGATATATAGAGGTTGATTATAAATTGAAGGGTCAGTTCAATATCACTTTTACTAAATGTAATAGAGAAAAACATATATATTAAGAAAAGTTTCATGATTTCATGTCGTCAATATGATTATATTTTTTATAAAACAATTTGTATATTTTTTAATTAATTAGTTATTTTAATCTCGTCTTTAATAAAAAATTATGAAACAAGTATGAACATAAAGTTAGAGATATTAACAGATCTTGTAAAATTGAAGTTTGAAAGAACTATAACTGAGAATTATAAATTTCGTTAATCGAATAACATCTGAAATGTTACAGAATATAAAATGTAGAAGAAGTAAGATTACAAAATGTCGATTGTGCATAAAATAAAATAGTCTATATTTTTAACTTTATTTATTGAGTTAATTAAGCTATTATTTATTTCCTTTTTTGTTATTTAAAAGCTTTTATTTTCAATTAAGAGCTTTTTGGTAAGATAATAATTAAACTTATTGTAAGATTGTTTTATGTTTTTCATTTTTTTTATTATCTCTTAAAATTGTTTACTTTTATTTGAAATTATTGGTCACATAACTATAGACACTAATAATTAATTATTATAAAATTTAATTATTAACTTTAGTCCTATACTTGTTTAATAATTGTTTCAAAGGTAATTGATTAAAATATCTGATTAATCGAAAAGAAAAAATACAAGGTATTTCCGTACGAAAAATTATCGAATATTTTATTTCGTAATCTTAAAATATTTGACACATCAAATCATGTGAAAAATTTTTCTTAATATATTCTTTTTTCTGTTGCTTCTAACGAACAAAATATTTAACTAACTCTTAGTTTATATATATATAATCAACCTATGTGTGTGTGTGTATGTATATATATTGTCAGTGTATCCCTTTTATTCAAGGATTATTTGATTCGATGTGTAGTTCTGTAATTCGTCCTTTATTCTTCGATTTAACATCGCTTGTCGTTCATTCGCTTGTTTACGCTTTTCAATAATAATTGGGTCGCGTCCACCGGGTGTTCATTGCCATTTGCAAGATGTTTTTATTTTTAGATGATAGTTTATCTATCTTCCTCTCGTTGGTTGTTTTTGTCTCAACGAGAGAAACGAACATATATATAAATGGAAATGATGATTTCAAATATATTTCTGTTATATTTCCCATAGAAATGATTATGATTAAACAGCATAATCGCATGCGAGAAATTGAAAATTTGCCGGTGAATTGGTTATATTTGATAAGTCCCTATGTGTCGAGTAATTTAACAAATTTGAAAAAAAGTTTCTTTTTCTGATATCTTCCGTAATTCTATCATCCTTTTAGTCAATTAATTTTCGTATTCTATCCTTCTTTTATTTAGAAATAAACAATTTTTCAATTTCTTTTACGATAAGTTATCCAATCGTGATTTCCTATTAAAAGTTCGTTCTTTTTTTTTTTTTTTTTTTCAATAAAATTTAAAAAATAAAATTTTAGTTTCCCTTTCTGATGTCCCTAATTCTGTGCCTTTTGCCGATTAATTCTGAAATTGTATGCTTCTATTTCATAGAAATTGATAATTTTTTAATTTCTTTTATGATAAATCAATCAAATGTCAGTTTCTATTCCCAGTAAATGTCAAGAATAATCTAAATTCAAGTTTTCAATAAATAACAAATTTTAAGTTATTTTCCTAATAAATTCTAATTATTATCGGCGCCAGATTATTTGAGTTAGTTAGCCTTTCTAATGATCTCCGTGTTCTCTTCTTTTATAATCATTTCTTTCTATTATAATTTTTTTTTAGATTGATCGCATGTTGTTGCTTCTTCATTGATTCGTGTTTCACTGTATTTTTCTTTTTTTTCTGATGCACGTGTGTTCGTCTGTGCGAGTTAGAACGCAATATTTTCCGTCATATTCTTTATATTATTCCGTTATATTCTTTGGATATTTTTCTTTCTGCGTCTTTTTATCGATCTAACAGTTTCGCTTGTCTTAAACATTATCATTTTCTTGTTACATTTGAATAACCAATCAAATTGTTACTTATTGATTTGTTTCATGAAATAAACAAAGTATCACCACAAAATTATTTGAAAATTTTTACGGGAAAAAAGAAAGGAAAAGAAAATAATCATTATGCGACATCGTCGTAATGCGAGAGGGGTTAAAATTATGATTAAAAAAAAAAAAAAGTTGTTTAAAACGAATCGTGTCGTAATTTACAAGATATATGATTTTGATTTTTCTTTCACAGTCGATCTGTTCCTGTTTTACACGAAGGTACAGACACTCGGTGGATACGATTCCGTTAGCGCTGGACGTCTCTGGAAAACCATTTATGATGATATCGGTGGTAATACAGGATCCACCAGTGCTGCTACTATAACTCGTAGACATTACGAAAGGTAGGATGGATGATGATGGAAGTTTCTGAGTAAACAAATAAACAAATAAAAAAATTAAAAGAAAAAGAAAGAAAGAAAATGATTACCTGGAATTATTAATACTAAAAATATTTTTTGCAGGTTACTTTTACCTTATGAAAGGTATCAAAGAGGTGAGGAACCCAAAGTGAGATTAACACACGGTAGACGTACGAAAACTAGTAGTATATCTGAAAGTCCGGTGGATGGGGATCAAGAGACCAGCGACTCACGTTCATCGGAGACACCACCGTTGGTTGAAACACCACCTGTAAACACTACCCCACCTTTACAACCAGTTTTATCGAGCTCGGTAATGATACAATTTAAAAATTCAAATGAACTATATAAAAATTGTTTCTTAAATAGTAATGGAGAATTCGATATTTCAGTCTTTTCCATCAAACGAGAAACCGAAATCAGAAGTCGGAAAAACATCCTCTTTGCGTAGCGTGAGAGTTAAACCGGAACGTTTGAAATCATTGAATACGATAATCGCCAACAACACACCACCAACGAGCCAGCAAACCAATCAACTGCCAAGTCCTCCTCCATCATCGAACACACCAATTTCGACTCCAAGTAGTACACCTTCCACAACGCCTACGATCGTAACCGGGAATCAAAGTGTTCTCGAACGGCAATTAAACAGTCCTCTTGTGTCCCAACAAGTACCACCGTCCTGTTCGTCTCCAGGATTACCAGTGAGCACAGTAGCAATGAATGCATCGACGGTAGTAACGTTGACGCCGCCACCTGAAAAAGACATGAAAGAGATTAAATTAGATCCTAAGCAAACGACTCTGCTGGCACAGGGTAAGGAGAACATACCGTTGTTCGGTGAGAAGCCAATCTTCACAGAGAAGGCGATAGTAGCGCCAAGATCACCCGAGGTGATCGATCTCGAAAATGAAAGTGATACGAGTAGAGATAAGATAATAATACCAAGCTTTAAAAAACGAAAATTAGAAATATTGCGGGAGGGCGGTCTTGAAGTTACAGCCGTTGATCTTGATGCAAGACCGAGCGTGATTCAGAGCAGCGTAACGCCTACCCCGCCTACGGTAAAATCCGAGGATAAGTTATCGTCGCCTTATCCACTTTCCGTTACCCCGAATTCGGTGCCGAAACTTATATCCGTTACCGTAACACCGGACATAGGACATATGTTGCCATCACCTCAGGAGAATCAGACCAGTCATCACCAGCAGCCTCGGTTTCAATCCCAAGGAAAACAACATCCCGTCCATTACAATAACAATAATAGTACGACGAACAACAATAATACGACAAATAGTAAAGTTATTAATCTTGGTAGTTCGAACAATGCTGGATTATTGCAGTTATACGCGAATGCGAACATGGTACCAGCGTCGGCAACTCAGATGGTTAATTCTAATAATCGTTTTGTACCACCAAACGTTCCTAACGGGAGAATAATATTACCACCGAAGGTTACGCAGTCGAGGTCAATTTTCGCGCACAACGAAAAAACTGTATACGGAAATCCAAAAGACATTCTAATTTCTCCGAAGTATCGTCCTATTACGCATCAGCGGATACAGCCACAGCCGATCGGTAACAGTGACTTCAGTGGAAACGTTGGAGTTCTCGATCTTACACAAAAGCCAATCGAAAAGGCAACTTTCTCAAGACCAAGTCTTGAGATAGTTAGGGTACCTGTAGTGCCGAGGCCTAATCCGCTAAATTTAGAAATGAGGAAATCGCCGACGATTAAAGATAAGTCAACCGATTGTACGACGAAACGAGCCTCCTTTCCCGGTTATCAAACTGTTCTCGATAGTCGGACTATGGCATCGAATAATTTAGAAATCACATTAGTCAATCCTAAACAAAAAATTAATAATCATAGCAGTGTACCGTCATCTCACGTGCAAATACCGAGCCCACCTAACAGAACTAGTAATCATCCTTCGGTAGCACAAAGAAGACAAATTAACGGGAAATATGCGGGAAGGAACGAACCAGTGTCGCCGTATACACCAAGGAAACCCACGCATCCTGTAATACCCAATGTACCTAATCTAAATCATTTGAATAGTGTGAATTCTTCTTATCCTAGAATGACTAACAACGTTCAACCACAAATAGGTATAGATAGAAGGAAAACAAGCGAGGCTGGCAAGGATCAGCAACGTAGAATTAGCGATGGTGATAAACCTGTAGTGTTGCAATCACAACAGCAGGACATAAGACAGACCACAGAGATTGGACGGCGTCACAGTGTACCAAGTATACCCTCCGGTTTTATACCCACTGTGCCACCAAGCAATCCAGCTTTTCTTTCGCAACTGCCAAACACTCCAGGCAAGTTCCTACCAATGTTGGACCCCATGTACTACTCTGCCATTTACAATGGCTTGTTTCCACCTCCGATACCGCCTGCAGCTGCAACGTCCTTTCTACCACCGGAGTTCAACGCTTACTACAAGGAACTATTAGCTTCCTCGCAACCAAGACTGGGGATGGCAGGTCAGCATCAACCTGCTGTACCGACATCCAAATAGACAATGGGATCTCGTCCAGCATATCTGGTCTAATTAAAAAAAATGGGATGGTGGCTTAATTTTTAAAGACATGATCCGTCGGACTTCCTTGTTGTAAATAAATGTTGAAAGTATTCATGGAATATCGAAAAAGGGATTTAGTGCGAAGATAGAAATGCGGCATAGTATAATAATCGTGTCATTTTTACCACCCGTATGTCACGTTACTTTCATGATAACGAAAAGAATTAGGACTGTTTGAAGCGATGTGTACCGATCGAAGAACTTTAAAAAAAAAAAGATGAACATCTTTTCGAATTTTCTATACCAGCGAAATGTGTTCTTCCTTTTTTTTTCTCTTCTTCTTTTTTTTTTCTTTTTCTATTTTTCTGTTTTTTAGTAAAGTTCTAAAGATCGTTCCTTCTATCTTTTTATTATTCCACTTTGATTAATTTTTTTTTCCGAGAAGAGCATTGATTATATATATATATATATATATATATATACAATAGAGATTATTTCGTTTGAACTGCGTACTAATATTCTGTGATAATAAGATGAAGAAAAGAGAGAGTGGTACAACGTCCCACGAAGCAAAGTACTTTTTATATATGTATATTGCTAATAACCGTATATGTAAACGTGTCTACGGTGAATGTGAAAAATTATTAATAAGAATAAGTATTTTTTTAATTTGTTGAACCCCGATTATATACAAGTCTTTATGCAAATTCGTTTTCGTTCTAGTGGAAGAAATGATTGGGGAATGGGGTAGAAAGAAAGTGGTAGAAGAAGAAGAAGGGAGGTTGATGCCACTCTGAGAAATATTAAATGTAGACGCAGGTATTGATTTTTGAAAAAATTTATACGATAACGTTTACGTTTGGTTATTTCTTTTTATTTTGTTATTCCCTTTTCTTTTCTCTCTCTTTTTTTTTCTTTTTCTTTTTTTTAAACGTATATGTTTGTACTGCGGTGTGGTAAAAAAAAAAAAAAAAAAAAAAAAAAAGAAAAAAAGAAAAAAGTAAAGAAAAGAAAAAAGTAAAGAAAAGAAAAAAGAAAAAAAGGATGAAAGAAGGAAAAAAAATTATGTCGCGAAATTCGAATATGTGACGACAAATGCGGGTAACACGTGTATGTATACGGAGAGAGAGAAAACCGTTCGATCGATGATCGAAAAATCGAAGCCGTGTAATCGTTAAACTAATGTAACGGTGAAAACTCTTCTTGTGTAGTACTCGCGCGAGGAAAGGAGAGAAATAAAAATAATAATAATAATAATAATAATAATAATAATAATAATAATAATAATAATAAATAAAGAAATAATAAATGAATGAATAAATAAATAAATAAATAAATAAATAAATAAATAATAATAGTAATAATAGTAATAATAAAAAGAAAAAAAATGCAAACCTTATTCTATTGTAATAAGTTAGAGAAAATTTTTCCTGATTTAAATGAAAAAAAAAAGAAAAAAAAAAAAGAAAAAAGGTAAAAAAACAAAATTGCTACACGTTCACAATTACGACATACTGATTCTATTAGTCAGCTGTAAGTAATTAAAATAAGATAAGAGAAAAAAAAAAACAAAATGATAAGTGCACGTTTATGCGGAGTCTCGTTCCAACGGGACAAGAAACACATGTAAATAGTGTATATATATATAAACAGAAAGAAAAGATATCCAACGTAAAGTTTAAGGCTAGATAAATCATTTATTATCTTTCAACGTTAAGCGTTTTAACGCGAGGTGAACTCTTTAAAATAAGATGTATACAGGCTGTCTTTATTCGTGTGGCCAACGATCGTCGTCGCATCGTTATTATTCCCAATTAAGCTGAGACGAAACGATATTTTGTGGATGATAATACATTTTCGTCAGCCTTACCTCCTATCTCCCCCCTGAAGTCTTCTTTCACATTTTGAATGGATAATAATTCGTACTAATTTTTTTTTTCTTTCTTATTATTATCATTTTTTTATCTATTTTTTTTCTTTTTTTATTTTATTATTCGTATTTTTTTTTCTTTAAACGTCATTCTTCGTTTTTGTATTTTTCTCTCCCCCCTCTTCCCCTCCCCTCTTCTTAGATTTGATTCGATCATCAAGCGACAAACGATATTAGAGAATTTAAATTACGAAGCGAATGCCACTTTATTTTATTTTTGAATAATTATTTGTTATATATATATACATATATATATATATATATATATATATATATATATATATATACATACACACACACATACAATCGATTTGATCGATTGTTATATCCGATCGCAGCCGTACGCGTTTCGTCGGCCACAAAATATATCGGATATAAAGCAAATGAAAGAAAAAAAAATTCATGGTATATCCGTATTATACGGTAGATATATTATTAGAGTATGCTCGTTTAGGATATTCCGATAACGAAAAAAAAAATATATATATATACATACATACATACATATATATATATATATATATATATATATACATATATATATTATAAATAATAATATGAAATAACGTTATAATGAATCATTCGTAACCCTAAAGCATACGATGAGAGAGAGAGTACGGTCTAAATTCGACCAGTTCTAGCGAAATTCAGATTTCTATATCGATCGATGTCTTTCAAAAATAAGTTCGTATGACGCGAGTTCGACTCGTTTTTCTTTTCTTTTCTTCCCTTTTTCTTTTTTCTCCCCCATCCCCTTTTTTTCTTTCGTTCTTCCCCATTTTCTTTCTTTCTCTTCTTAGTCGCCTGCCATTTTTGTCGAAATCTCTTTAGAGTTATCTAATCTTTTCAAAATGTACGAATATTTGAGTTTTTTTTATTTATTTTTTCTTGTTTATATATATATATATATATATATATATATATATATATATCTTTATTCTTTTTTTATTTTTCTCCATTTCTTATCAAAAAAAAAGAAAAGAAAAAGAAGATAATTGAACGCATAGAAAAACGAGTTTATGCGAGCGTTACAAATTTATTTTGTGTTTATATAAGGACTTTCAGCGATACCCGTTAAGTTTATGAGTGTTACTATATTGAATTTTCGTATGAATCGAAAAAAGAAGAGAATTGAAGAGAAAAGAAGAGAAATGAAGAGAAGAGAGAAGAGAAGAGAAAAGAAGAGAAGAGAAGAAAAGAGAAGAGAAAAGAAGTGAAAAGAAAAGAAGAGAAGAGAAGAGAAGAAAAAATGAAAGAAAAAGAAAAAGAAAACATCGATTGTCATTATTTTTCTATATTAACATGTTCTTCAAATGGTGCTATATATGATAAATAATCAAAGATTTTTTTATTTCTATATTTACGTTAAATACTTTCGGGTATCGTTGGACGGACTTGATTGTTTTCGAGAAAAGATAATATCTGAATTTAATAGAAATTGTTATAGGAAAAAATAAAGAAAAAGAAATAAACAAAAAAGAAAGAAGAAAGGAAGGAAGGTATAATATAGGAAAAATGAAGAATGCACTCTTCTGACTTTGAGAATAAAAAAATAAATAAAAAAGACCGATACTTTTTAAATATCTAGTATGATACTGCAGGATTCTCTTATTATCATGATTAAAAAAAAAAAAAAAAAAAAAAGAAAAAAGGAAAAAAAAATGAAGAAAGAATTAAAGAAATGCCTAAAATCGATCTTTTTTTTGTTTTCTGTATCTAAAAAAAAAAAAAAAAAAAAAATGAAAAAGAAAAAAAGAAAAACACAAACAAACGAATAAACAAATATATGAAGAAGGGCTTGTATGAAAACACGTGCCATAAAAGTGTTTTGATAAATGACTTCGAAATCATGCGATAACGATGGTCGTTTGTATTTGTCTTCGACGAGTCCCTCGAATAATGATTGTCAGAGGAGAGAATTAATAAGTTAAATTGTAAAACATTGAAAAATTCCATGCGATGAGATTTTACGTAAATAATAGCAAGAAGAAAAAAATAGGAAAAAAAAGAATCATAACGAAAGCAGAAGAGAACGAAAGAAAGAAAAAAAGAAACTGTTTTCCTTTCCCTTTCGTTATTCATGATTGTTTGTAAATTTGAAAATTTTTAGCGAGTATGGAAGAGATGATCGCGAGTATGCCGAACGAGAAAATGAATGTTTGCGCATGAAAGAAAATTGAGAGAGTGAGAGAAAGAGAGGGAGAGAGAGAGAGAGGGAGAGAGAGAGGGAGAGAGAGAGAGAATGAATTGTTTAAAAAACTATCGACTGCAAAATGAGTGTGAATGTTCGTTTCTTCTGTTCTTATTCTTCTATTTCTTTTTATTCCTCTCTCTCTCTCTCTCTCTCTCTCTCTCTCTCTCTCTCTTTCTCTCTCTCTCTTTTGTTTCTTTTTTTCTATCTTCCTTTGCAAGTTCTCTTCATTTTTTTGTATACTTAGCAGTGATTTTAGTGTAACCCTAATTTTTTTTCTCCCCCACTTTAATAATAATAATAATAATAATAATAATAATAATAATAATAATAATAATAATAATAATAATAATAATAATAATAATAATAATAATAAAAATAATAAATAATAATAATTAATTATTATTACTATAATATAAATATTTTTTATTATATGGGCATTTCAGTTCCTAAGTTGGAAATAAAAATATCTACTACGAATAAGCGACTCTTGATAACTTCGAAGAACCAAATATATAATGATATTTCGAAAGTACAATTCTTTTTTTATTTTTTTCTATTTTTTTCTTTTTTTTTTGTTCGTTTTGTTTCTCTTCGGCAATAATTCATAGTCTCATACAAGAAGTTAACGAATGATAGGTAAGTGAATTATATTTTATATAGTTAAGTAAATTGTATGTTTTATGATTTTAGTTCTTATATTTTCTTTTTTCATACTTTCGGTTTGTTTTAATGACACGTTTTCTTTCGTTTTTCTTTTTTCTTTTTTCTTTTTTATTTTACCCCATTTCATTTCGACGTATTCCTTTTTTTTTTCGTAAAATGCACTCTGAAGTTGCCGCCACGAGCAATGATTTTTCTCATTGGTTGCGTTCGCGCGATGTCGCACACGCACCTTGGTGTGAAACGACTGAAGTAAAAGAAAAAAGTATGGATAAGGCGGAATGCATGCAGCATGTGCCGCGAAATTTAAAATCCCTTTACGGCAGCCATAAAGCGATAACCTGTTTAACCAGTCCAGCGACCGTAGTGTAGACGCGGGACGTTTTACCTCGCAAAATCATTTCTATTCGGCCGTTTTTCACATAGCAAATTTTTCTCCAAACGTCTTAGACTTTTCCTCTCTCTCTCTCTCTCTCTCTTTCTCTCTCTCTCTCTCCTTCCCATCCTCTCTTTCTCTCTATGACTATAGTGCGTTTCAAAAGAGATCTTCCATCGATTTTTCAATCGGAATACATTCATCGATTTTCATTAAAATATCATGTGATATTTTCAAACCATAGAAATAAATCGAGGTAGGTCTATTTTAACGAAGTTTTATTACAATTAGACATTATAATTTGCATGATTTCGGACTGATAGTATAATAATGACAAATATAAATATATAATATTGTTGTATGAAATATTGCAAAGAAAAAAAGCTTCTACATAACATCGATAATGTAGAAATATGTATCATAATTTTAATATCCGCTAGGGTCCGCTAAATGAAATCGTATATTTTCATGAATCGTGCCATTCTTTTTTCTTCTTTTTCATTTTAATAGAAACAAAGAAAAAATACCTTCTTTTATGCGTCGTTTATTATTCATAAATTATTAATATACGTATATATATATATATATATATATATATATATATATATATATATATATATATATATATATATATGTATATTAATACCTTGGTAATTTTCTTTTAAATTTTTTTTTCTTAAAAAATGAAAATATTGTATATACGCCTGATGAAAGTTCATAGGTTGTTTTGAGCAATATTTGTCAATTTTTCAAATATGCCTGAGTCATTTTTTCGAATATAAACGAACCAGATATTTAATGATCACCAATCGTGAGAATAAGAAAGATCGTGAATTATCTATTTAAAATTATCAAATATAATTGTTTTTTATTTGAAATAGTATACTACATTCTTTTATTTCAATAAATCTGAGAAAAAAAAATTATTCTTGATTTTATTACTAGAAATACTATCAAGTGAATCGCAATAAATAAAAATCATCTGCATAATTATAAGAGAGATACAATTTTTTTTTTTAAGATAACAGTTTGAAGATCATTTAATTAATTTACAATTAATATTAGAAAATAATTCATTAATTTAAATTTAATATTGCAAAAGAAGATTATAAATATTATATTTGTTACAATATTATATAGTAACATTGTAAAATGATGAATAATTGTTTCGAACTGCATAACATTTTTATTTTTATTTTAGTAACTAATCTATTTGCTTCTTTCTTCTAATTTTTATTTTATTATATATAATAATTATTACGAACGTATTTGATCAATTTGTTCATCTGATCTATTGATCTGATTTGATTGGATATACCTGTGATATATTAATATTTTTTTCCAGTTTAGTATTCTTAACGTAATCTTATTGTAATCTTTACGTTAATATGAAAATTCAAAAAGTTAGTTTAATCACCCTTTCTATACTTGGCATATTAGCAAACGAAATTTCTTTATCAAAGTTATCAGCTTTATTATTTTTTCATTTTCTAAAGCATATTAAGTCAATTAAATTTTATTATTATTGTTTTTACTGATGTTTTATATTTGAAACAATAATTTGTTATATAAGTAACGAAATTGAATATATATTTTTATTATACAAGACAATATTATTGAATTCTACTATTTCGAAATTTTAGAAAATATTTTTGAAAAACGCTTTTGCTTTAAATATAATTCTATTTACAGTATTTCGTAAAGATCGTTTTTGAAAATCGATGTATTAGACAAATATGAAGTAAAAAAAATTGGCAGGATTTCTTCAAAAAAATATTGTAAGGAATTATCGAATATCGTAAGGAAAAGAAACTTTTTGTTGGTAAAAAATTACCACAAAAAATTAACGAATGTAATACATTTTGTCGATAAAACATGTATATATATATACGTGGACTATTTTTTTTTTATTCATTAGATTATATATTGTTATTAATTTTATAACTCATAAAATGTTAATTAGATTTTAGTTTAAGATGTTTTTTTAGTTAATGAAGATTAAAGAAACAGTAAGGCTAAATGTAAAAAATATCATAGTTAATAGTTTTTTATTTTTAATATGTTTTTCTATAAATATTACAGTATAACAAAAATTCCATATACTATATTCTAGGTTTCACAAATATTTTTATTCCTTTTATAAATAAAGATGTTTTCAAAAAAAAAAAAAGGAAAAGAAAAAAAAATGAAAAAAGAAAAAAAATAAATACTATGACTCCTGGTTTACAATTTTTGAAAACTCTAGATTGATATACCAATGGAAACATTTTTTCTTTCTTTTTTCTTTTTTACAATTTTTAAAATAAATTCAATTTTCAAATATAAAATAAAAATTTTTTCTCTGGCTGAATTCAATCGTCGATTGTTCGAGAAAATTCAAGAAAAAGATCCTCTGAATTGTATTCGATTATTGATTGTTTGGATAATATAAGATTTATTACTTAGATCTTAAAATTTCGAAAAATCTAAGCCATCATTTACAAAAGGATTAATATTAAAATTCGACTTACTTTCGGATTTTTCCCAAAATCAAATTTTTGTAAATTTATGTAAATAAAAGATTAAGGGAAATTATTTTATTATACATCTATTTCGATATTTGATGTTAACGGTATATCATGGATCAATAAATCAATGATAAATTTGCATAAATGTTTAGTTAATTACCATTTAGACTCAGCATACTCCTGTTTTATTATCAAATATATATTATCAGATTATAATTTTTCAATAAACTTATTTTCTTTCAATTTTCAATATATTAGATAAATATATAAATAAATGACATAACTATTATTCTTTTTCTTAGGTATAATGTCTGAAATAATTTACTACAACTGATAAATTTTATTAATTCACTATAGCTTTATGCTTTCGTTAGTTGTAATTTTAATACAATTGATAAATATTAGCTATTGGTTTTTTTGTACTCGAATCGGAAAACTATACTACAGCTACTACATGCGATATTTTTTTTTCAGTCCGTAGGCTATATACATACATATGTATATTTGCAAATATTTCTTTTTTTTCTTTATTTTCACTTGTTTGTTTTTTAATATGTTC
The DNA here is from genome assembly GCF_910589235.1 of Vespa crabro. NCBI lineage: Eukaryota > Metazoa > Arthropoda > Insecta > Hymenoptera > Vespidae > Vespa > Vespa crabro. The sequence goes on along the minus strand of NC_060959.1, from coordinate 3,600,066 downwards.
TATATATTTTATATGTATTTTATTTGATTTCAGCTCGAGCAGAATTTTGTCGTATTTTTTTGATTATTTACATTTAATTTCCAATGTATGACAATAATTTTTAATTCTAATAAATAAGCTTAGAATATATTGTATTATTTGATTGTTATAAAAAAAAATTATTGTTACTTTTTCTTTTCTATTTATTTGTTTTAAAAATGAGATATGTTTCATCGAATATAATTTTTCGACAATGATATTAATTTTATACTAGTTTATTTCATTATTATAATTATTATAAACGCATATTGGCTATATGTAAATAGTAATTTGTTTTTCGTTGCTCTTTTTTCCTCAATAATCTCATGTTTGAACTTTTTCCTTTGCTAATTGCTTTATTTATCTAGTTTTACTTCTTATCTCTTCTGTCTGTTGTGGACATGTGATGTTATTCTCTTTTTATTTTCAGTCTTTTTTATTATAGCTCTTCAGTTGCTTTCCCTTTTTTATTGCCGCTTTCACTGGTTATTTTTCAAGTGTCCAGGTTCATCCTCTGATCATCGCGATTATTTTGAAATAATTTTTTTCTTTTTACCGAATTATCGATAAATTTAATATTTCTCGTTTCTTGCTAATAGTGAATGATTTCTTTCTAATTTTCTTTTCTTTTTTCCTTTCTTTTATTTGTTTTCTTCATCTTGAATATATTTTTTCTCTTCAAATTTTCCTATTATATTTCGCATTACACATTTAAATTCATCGAAGTATTATTTCTATCTACTTTAATTCTCGTTTCTTTTTCGTTTTCGTTTTCGTTTTCGTTGTTTCTGACATTATTTCTCTTTTTCTTTTTTTCCATTATTTTCATTTTTTTATTTTGTTTCTCTATTTTACCTATCTATATTTGTATTAGTAGTTTCCTTCTTGTCTGACAATGAGATATCAGGTTTTCACTATCTATGTTATTTGGATTTAACAATGCTACAGATTATCCTCTTTGTCTTCTCTTTTCTCCATTATTTTTCTTTCCATATTATTATTAATTTTTCTTTCCTTTTTACTTCTTTTTTTTGTTAATGTTTTTTATCCACTCCTCTGTTACTTGATCGGACAACGTCTTGATTTTTTTTATTTCTTTTCTCTGTTTCCTTTTGTGTTCTTTTGATAAAAAATTTCTGTTTTCTGAATTCCTTTTTTTTTTATTTATTTATTTCTCATTACCTAATCTTATACAGAACTCTATCAATCCTCAAAATGACAAAAAATTAATTAAACACAGTACAGATCCAATAATTTCGTAATCTTTATTTTCCAAAATATTATTATACAATTATTAGAACTATTAAGTTATAGTTTCATTTTAGATTTATGATTTTACTTTACATTAAACTTCCGAATTATTTATTGTGATGAAATAATTTCATCAGACATTTTTTTGTGCAATTAATATTGAAAAAAGAAATAAAATTGTAAATAGTAAAATATTAATCAAGCGACAATAAAATTAATTGGTTCTAAAAATTTTCAAATTGGATTTATTTAATTTTAGATTATTGAGAGTTGGTAGCTTTCTGCATAGTTTAGCTCAATCGAATATCTATATATATAGAATTGTATAAGGACCAAGTAGAATAAGAAAAAAAAATAAAAAAACATACTTTCTAATTATTAAATATTTCTTAAATTTTTGAAAATATTCATATCCTTTTTTTTACACCTCATATACACCTCTTTTAATTTTAAATTTCATTTATAGAACTCTTAAAAAGTTCTTTCATTAATTTGACATTCTAAGAGAAGATTATTATGTCTGAGAAAGTCGAAAGATTTTTCGGATGAATTATATATATTTGATATATTTAATTATATATTATCTAAATTTTGTATTATATATATTACATATAATTTATTATTTTATTAATTAATTATATTAATTTATTTTATATATATATATATTTATAATATCATATATCTATTATTATATAATATAATATTATATATAATATATCATATATATATATTTATAATATTATATATTTAATATATATATATATATATATATATATATATGTATGTATGTATGTATATATAATAATTTTTGTAAGATTATATAACAAAACAATTTGATTTTAGCAGGGCATATTTACAACAAACAACAAAATGAATGTCATATTTATTATAGTTAATACACTGTGTCATTATTTCATTTTTCCTTTTTCCTTTTTGTTTCTTTTTATATTAATTACTTCATATCACACAATATTAATTATCATAATATAAAAAATTGAACACACGCAATGTCATTTATTCCATTACATATCTTACAACAAACGTATGTACATACATCATATTTACATATTTTACTTCCTATTTATAAAACCGTAGTTATATCATCTTCTTTATTACTTAAAAGTTAATCAAATATGTTTTATTTAAATGATTAATTACAGACAGATTAAATCAATTGAAGGATTTATATAATACAACTGCCAAACGCACAAACAGGTTGATGATGCATTTTGTGACGTTGGTGACATAACGTACGCATACGTATGCATACAAACAAATACTAACATAAGTTCTCCGATACATTGTACATACGTACGTATGAATGTACATGCATAAATACACATACACACAGACACAGATACATAAGCAACCATATATAAGTTCCATACACACGTATACAAGTAAGCACGAGCGTTGCTCTGTGCAACGCGGTGACCGAAACGGTGGGGTGGAATTGTGTTTGCCTCTTCATCCCTCGGTGACAACCGACAAACATACTCCGGTGTAGCATTGTCCTCACATCGCCGCACGTTAAACTACCTTTGTGTAACTTGCGGCCATCGCCTATACCTGCCACTCGGAGACAAAATTTTCGAAAAGTCCGTCTCATTGTATTCGATTTGTAGATCCTTGTGTGTGTATGTGTTTGTGTGTCCCCCCCTCCAAGTCCCACGGTACCACGTTACCCCCTCCTGTTCGCCCGTTTATCTTTCATAAACTCTCTCTCACTTTCTCTCTTTCTCTCTTAGATATGTATCTTTCGACCATGGCAAGGAAATAAAGGCACGGTAATTTCTTCGTCGATACTGCCAACCACCGAAACTGAGTTTGCGTAGAACGTGCGACATTCGAGAGTTGGTCTTTTACAAGACGGGTGGGTGGGTGATTGGGTTGGATGGGTGGGGGTTGGGAGAAAAGTTCTTCCACCCAGTAGGAAGAACTTTTCTTTTCTTTGCTTTGTTTTTGTTGTTGATTTTTTTCTTTTTGTTTCTATATTTTTTCCTTTGCTTTGACTTTTTTCTTTCACTTATACATCTCTTACAGATAGAATTTAAAGAAAATAATATATATATATATGTGTGTGTGTGTATATGTGTATATATATATATTTCTTAACGACGATTATAGATCAGTTTTAGATATTAAATTTTACTGAATCAAAGATCAAAAGAGGCCATATCAATAGTTTATCAATATGTTTTGCCATTGTACGTATGTGGTTGTACTTTGTTATATCGATCGAGAGCAAGAACATGGTTTTTAAGAGAACGTGGGTGGAAATGTGCGATCCTTGAACGTACGAATCGACCTCTCGACGTTGTCTGTCGTAGTTAGACGGAGAAACGACGTTCAGTACTATGGAAAGAAAAAGAAAGAAAGAAAAAGAAAGAAAGAAAAAGAGAGGAGAGAGAAAGAGAAAAAGATAGAGACAGAAAGAGACAGAGACAGAGACAGAGACAGAGAGAAAGAGAGAGTGAGAGAGAGAGAGAGAAAGAGAGAATAAGAGAAAGAGTGAGAAAGAATAAGAGAAAGAGAGACAGAGAACGTGTGTAACCGACGTGACGTCGTTCTTCCGGCCGGTTCTCATGAGTTCTTCGCCCACTAGACAATAGTTTACCGTATCGACCTATACCTTCTGCCTTTCCTCTCCTCTCCTCTCTCCTTTCCTTTCTATTCCTTTCCTTTTCTTTCCTCTCTTTCTCTACTTCTGTTCGTTCTATCTTTCTCTTTTCGTCTTAGAGTCGATTTTATGCGTGTTCGTTCCCATCCGATCTTCTTGCACACCACATCGTGCTGCCGACCACAAACACTCCGTTGCTTTACCTTTTCTTCTTCTTCTTCTTCTTCTTTCTCTCTTCCTTTTTTTCTCTTCCTTCTTCTTCTTCCTCTCCTCTTCCTTTTTTCCTCTTCCTTCTTCTTCTTTCTCTCCCTCTCCTTTTTTCCATCTTCATTCTTCTTCTTCCTCTTCTTTTCCTTTTTTTCCTCTTCCTCCTTCTTCTTCTTCTTCTACTTCTTCTACTCTTCGTTTTTTCCTCTTCCTTCTTCTTTTTCTTCTTGTTCTTCTTCTTGTTCTTGTTCTTCTACTTCTGCTTCTGGTCTTTCCATTACACGAACTTCAACTCTGCATTTATATGTGTGTGCATAGCGCGCATGCGTGCGTGCTTGCGTGTATGGTATGTGCGCGTGCGCGTGCGTGTGTATGTATGAATGTACGAACGTAACACGGACTCCAAGGTTTCCGACTTCGTGCTTATACGTAGTAAAAGTTTCGAAACCACGTTGAGAACGAACAAATATGCAACTTTCTTGTTTTTTTTTTTTCTATTTTTTTTCTTCCCCTACTACCTCTCCACCAGTATACCACTTGTCCCTTCTTATGCTCGTAATCCCTTTTTTTTTCTTTGGTCGATTTTGTTTTATTCATCTCGTTGCATATGCATTCCACATTAGAATTGTCATTGTTAATACGAAATAGATTAATGTTAAACGTGAACATGGGGATTGTTATTTCTTTTTTATTAAGTCAACTCAATGATATACTTTCTCAGTTACTCATAAGTATTATATCACGAATCGGCTAACGAACGAATATACGAATAAACAAAACGAATCGCGTAATCGTTATTACGCGAATAGAAACTTTTTAGAAAATAATTGAAATTGTACGAACTCGAGCGTAACTCGTTTACATCGTTGGTAGGGTCAGCCGTTTTCCGAAGGTTGAGATTTGTTCCGAACTTCGTATGAATGAAACTTATCCTAATATCTTTGAAGGATGGAGAGGGAGAGATCGGAGTGAGGGGGCTGCTTTGCTCGGAAGCAAGCAAGAGAGATAGAAAGTGGGAGAGTGAGAGAAGAAAGAGAGAGAGAGAGACAGAGAGGGAGAGAGAGAGAGAGAGACAGAGGGAGAGACAGAGAAAGAGAGAGAGAGAGAGAGAGTGAGAGAAGAGGCGGATCAGACTAGTCGTCGTAGTCGCGAAGCAAAAGCGCAGGAGAAGTCCGCTAAAGCACGTGCGCCGCCCCCAAGGGCCGGTGTTCTCTTGTTCGTCTCCCGGATCGTCGTTCGAGCGGGGGTCAGTGGAACGTACTTGTGTACGAACTGTCCGAGACTGTCACTCGCCTCGTGCCGAACCACGTGCTCGCTCTCGAGACGAAAATCAACGACGAGAAAATACCGACCCTCGCGTTCCACTTTTCTGTTTTCTTTTTTCTTTTTCTTTCTCTCTCTTACTTCTTTCCTTCCTTCCTTTTCTTTCGTCTCTTCCTTTTCTTCCCCCACCTCCTCCGCTTCTTTTTTCTTTCATTTTTTTTCCGCTCCTTCATCCTCCACCCCTCTATATATACAGTTTCAATAACTATTTTCCACTACCGCCTTATCCTTGCTTCTTCCCCTCGAACATCATTATCATCCTATCCTATTTATAAATTTTTAATCGGGCCCTGATTAAGTCTAACTCTAGGCTCGAACGTTCGTATCGTGTTGTATACTCTTATCAAGTATATATATTTATATATATATATTACTTATCTATATATAATATTTAATATATATATATATATATATATATATATATATATTACTTATCTATATATAATATTTAATATATATATATATATATATATATATATATATATATATTATCTATCTATATATGTAATATATTATCCTTTTGTTTTGATACGTTTCCGCGATTTTCTTCGTTCGTTTATCGATCTATAAGACGCTAATTTAAATGACATAACGGTTAATAAAAATCGATCGATCAATTCCAATATAAGTTCTGTTATTATATAATATTGTTTTTCTTTCGATCGATTACTCTCAGGTAATACGATTCTCAAATAACTTGGTCCGGTGATTGTATCGAAACAGAGAGAGAATTAGATTTATCGTAGGTATCGTTTAGTTTAACCGAATGTTTATTACCGGTGTCACCGCTTTTAGTGTGAGTATCAATCTTTAGAAGAGCATTCCAGTTTCCTAAATCTCTGATTGACTGTTGTTGACCATCACTAACTTAGTTGAACTGTAAAGTGTTAATCCTAAGCACTAAACACTGATCGGTCTCTTCGTTCTTGAGGAAGATTACTGCTAATCTTCTATACGATATATCTTGTTCTATAAACATTTCCCAAACTGGACTGAGTGTTGGATCGGTTCTAGATCCTAAAACGATCGATTTACTCTCAACCAATCCAATTCAAACCGAATTGATCTCAACTGCTCTGTTCATTCCTATTGGTCAATCTGTTTTTGCCATATCAACCGTAACACATTATAATAGACTGTTATATATATATATATATATATATATATATATATATATATATATATATATAACGTACATCAATACGTATTACGGAAAACACAATCTGGAATATCGGGTGCTGAACCATATCAGATTTCTGATTTCAGATTCCAACTACTGTATCATCGAATATTTATGAGATATTTGTTTCCGTTATATTATATTTTATTATATTTCATTCGTATTACTTTTATTCCTTTTTGTATACTCTTTCCTATTTTTATTTTTATTTTCGTACCATTCTTTCCATTTCTTTTTCATTTTATATATTTTATTAATAAAACTTATAATACGATATTTTAAATCGATCCATAAGATTTTAATTTTCCAATCTCGATGTCTTATAGTAATTTTCGAAATATTTCTCCAAAGTGAAAATAAAGTTATCAAATGTTTTTTTATTGTATCTTTAATGGATATATATATGTATATATATATATATATATATATATATATATATATATATATTTAATAACTATATATATATAATAATTATAAATGTAGGAGTTATCATTTATTTTAAGCAAAAACAGAGCGCATAGGTTATGTTAAAAATTCGACGCGTCGAACGTTTCTCTCTCTCTCTTTTTTTTCTTTTTTTTTCCTCTTTCTTCCCATTCTCGATACATAGACTACTATTTTTCCGAAAGAAAATGAAAATTCTCTCTTTTAGCGGAAGGAGATTCCGAGGTTCGAAGAAGAAGCATAGCCGCTCGAACAAGACGGTACGAGACGGGAACACGATTCTTTCTCGCGTAGCCGAGCATCTCTCTTCTACGGCGCGCATTTCTATGCAAAGACGGTACGTCGAGTACGTCCTTGAGACTCGTGGGTGAATAAGATGCACCGTGGCTCGTGCTAGCGAGCCGCTTCGCTACGCTTTTCTAAACTCTCTTCGCGCTATTCTACGACATGTTAAGAAAGTCCTCGCGTGTATCGTATTCTTCAATTTCTTTCTTTCTCTCTTTCTCTTCTTCTTCCCCACCCCTCTATCTTTTCTAACCATCTTTCTTTTTCTTTTCCTCCCTCCTTATCTTCCGCGTCGTTCTTCTTTTTCTTTTTTTTTTACCTTATCTTTTTCTTTTCCTTTTTTTCTTTTCAGAAGAACTTGAAAAGACACGAATGCAAAATTTAAAAAAAAGAAAAGAAAGAAAGAAAAAAAGAAACAAACTCGAAACGATTTTTCATTCGGATCGCGATTACACGTCATACTTTCGCGATAGTCCCAGTGTCTACTTTCACGATCCTCCTCTTTACTATCCTTTCCGTTCGAACAACCTGGTAAGAGGGAGGAAGGAAGGAAAGAAAGAAAGCAGGAGAGCGCGACGATGAAACTTGCAAATTGACGGCGAACCGAGCATTATATACATATATACATATATATATATATATATATATATATATATATATATATATATTTAATAAGTTTTCTCGTTTATAAAGGGTATATAAGTGGGAAGGAATAAAGAAACATATTCACATATTCCGTATTAATTATAGTGAGTGTGCAAGGTATGTATTATGTAAGTAGGTTATGGAAAGAGAAAAAAAAAAGAAAGGGAGGAAGGTGGAAAGTAGAGGAAGGGAAAATATATATATACATATATATATATATATATATATATATATATATATATATATATACAAATCAAAAAAATACAAAAAAAAGAACGAAAAAAAGAAAGGAAGAAAGGTAGAAAGACAGAAAAAAGACGAAAAGAAAGAAAGAAAAAAAAGAATAGATGTATATGTGTGTTTATGTATGTATGTGATAAATAGATAGATAGAAAGATAGAAAGAGAGAGAGAGAGAGAGAGAGAGAGAGAGAGAGACGGAGAGAGCGGGAGAGTCAGTCGAGCGATAGTTCGAAGCGTTAAGCGTCGCCTCTTCTCGACGTATCGTCGCCTAATAGAATGACGAAGCCGTCCGGACGGCGTGACCTCCCTGCCGACGTGCACCCTCCCCACCCTTGTTCTTGGTCCGTCGAAAGGAAACGAGTGAGCTAGATAGAAAAGAACGAAAGAAAGAAAAAAAGAAAGGAGAAGAGAGAAAGATAGGAAGAGAGAGAGAGAGAGAGAGAGAGAGAGAGGGAGAAGGAGAGAGAGAAAGAGAGAAAGAAAGAGAAAGAGAGGGAGGAAGTGGAGGAGGAAGCGCAGAGGAATAGAAGGCGTAAGGAGGGTGGGTAGGGCCGAGGGGTGAACCCCTTATTGATTTTTAGGGTGACACTGTCAAGCGGCGAGTGTCGAGGGAGGACTTTGAAAGGCCGTGGCGCCTCGTGGGAGGGGGAAAAAATGTGGCGGCCGACGCGGTAGCGTACGCGCGCGGAAAAGGTTCTTTTCTCTCTCCCTTTCTCTCTCTCTCTCTCTCTTTCTCTCTCTCTCTCTCACTCTCTCTCTTTCTACATCTATCTCTCTCTTCCTCCCGTCGCATTTCTCGAGACATTTGTACTATTAATTGTCCCAAAATATCTAAATTAATCGTCTAGTACCTTTCTCTTTTTTTTCTTTTTTTTACTTTAATACAATTGAATTGATTGACATTGCGTCACGATCGATTTGATTTTTTTTCCTTCCATGGATATAACTCGGAAAAGATAGGAAAAAAGAAAAAGTAAAAGAAAAGAGAAGGAAAAAGAAGAAAATGAAAAAAAAAATCGAATCTATTCGGTTGAAAGGAGAAAGGCATAGAGAGTCGTTGCGCTCGGGGGTGCTCTGCACACCGGCTCTCCCTTTTTCCGTGACCCCTTCCCCCTCTTCCCGTAACCATCAACGGCCCTCGCCACAGCCCCGCGCCCTCAACCGTTCGTCCTCGTCGCGGTCAGGGCCGTATACAGCGGCGTGCACGCACGTATTCGTATACCACGTGGGGTATAGCCGGACATTTATTTTCTTCCTTCCATTCAATGATTTTTACTCCTTGTTCGTTCACTTCTTTTTCTTTTTTTTTTCTTCTTGGCTTTCTTTTCTGTTTATTTATTTCGAACGAACGGCAAGTATGTTCGTCGTAAAATTGTGGATAATTTCTTTCTCTCTTTTTTTTTCCTTTTTTTCCCCTTTTCTATCAGGAATACGTTCTCGGAATCGAAATCATCATGTGATTTCGTCGTTCAGCATGCGGGGAGGACAAACAGTGAAGCAAGAGAGTAGTGAGCGAGCGAGCGAGTAAGTGTGTGTATGTATGAGAGAGAGAGAGAGAGAGAGAGAGAGAGAGAGAGAGAAAGAGAGAGATAGGGTCACGCATGCAACAGGCGACACCGCCAAACTTTCCTCCTCTCGATTAATCGATCGGAAATTAGAGGGCTCGCGGGATAATAATCCTGAACGGTGTTAAAATTAATCGTGCGGCAAGCGCGGATTCACCTTCGTATTCTCTATCTACCTCTATCTCTCTTCTATCTATCTTTTTCTTCCCACCTTGTATTTTATCCTAATTGTAAGCGTCCGATAGTATGTACGACGACGAGGACAACGAAAAAGATTACGACGAGTACGAGGACGAGGACGATGTGGTGTTACAAAAAAAAAAATGTCGAACAGTCGCTTCGCTCTTTTTATTTGTATCGTCTGACCGAGTATATTATATTATTTCGACATATTTCGTAATATATATATATATATATATATGTATGAATGAAGAAGCAATGTTACGAGTTTTGTTAGCAGTTTCCTTTTTAAAATCGAACGAATAGAACGGAACGTTCGATGAGATCGTGATAGATTATGAAAAAATGAAAAACATATAAACAGAAAGTGAGAAGGAATAGTTGCGACTTCTTAGTTAAATCGTAGGAAAAAGTAAAAGGGAGGATGGTTAAGGTTCGTACAGAAGGGCGGGGTGCGCTCGACTCCGGCCGATGCATCGGCCTCAATAAAAATGGCAGCAGAGTTTCGTGTTCACGCGCGACGCGCCGACGATCGTTGCCGATGGCCAAGGAAGAGATCATCCACTAGTTGACGCTTCGAAGCGCGCAACGCGGAGAAGAGAAAGAAAGACAGAGATAGGGTAGATAGATAGGCAGATAGATAGAGAGAGAGATAGAGAGAGAGAGAAGGAGAAATAGAGAGAGAGAAGGAGAGAGCGAACACGTGGTCGCTGTCCGGGTGTCTCGTTGCAAAGGTGTGTGCGTGTGTGCGCCCCTTTCCTCGTTGTCTTGCTACGTCCCTGACGCGCACGTGCGTACCTGCATTTCCTCGCGGCCGACGGAGAGGTGCGCACGTGTGAGGGGCGAAAGAGAGAGAGAGAGAGAGAGAAAGAGAGTGAGAGAGAGAGAGAGTGTGAGGAAAAGAAGGAAGAAGGGGAGGGAGGCAAGGGAAGAACCGACCGATTGCACCACTTCTAAAAGAAACATCGACGAAATACAGAAGAAGAAGAAGAAAAATAATACTCGAGAAAATTAAGAAGAAGAAAGGAACGCCTGAGCTACGGAATTTTTTATGTTTGAGGTATTTCGAAAGTATCTACCTCGTTCATTCTGTCGTTTTAAAACTCGTCAAGTGATATCCACCGTTGACGTTAGATAGAAACTCATGATAGTTATAAGAGAAGGAAACTTTGTTTCGATAGAGGAATAGTAAAAAAAAAAGAAAGAAAGATAGAGAGATAGAGATAGAAAGAGAAAGAGAAAGAGATAGAGAAAGAGAGAGAGAGGAAAAGAGAAAGAGATAGAGACAAAGATAGAGACAGAGAAAGCGAGTGTGAGTGAACACAAGAGTAGGGGGAGCATCGGTGGCGCCATCGACGGCGCGCACGTCCCTGTCGAAGAGAGAGGTGCGTCTGTGACTGACTCCGGTGGTGTTTATTCGCGCTCGGCTCTCCTTCTCGTTCCCTCTTACTGGCACCCCGCGCACGCCATCCTCGTCGTTCTCGTCGTCGTACATTGTACGTAATCGTTCGCTTGGTCACGTCACGTCGTCACCATCGTCATCGTCGTCACTGTCATCCTCATCGTCGTCGTCGTCGTCGTCGTCGTTATTGTCGTCGTCGTCGCCGTCGTCGTTCTCGTGATTGTCGTTGTCGTTGTCTTCGTAAACGTCGTCGTGATCTTCGTGGTTTCTTCGCTATCGTCATCATAATATCATCGTGTGTGCCGTTGCTCCACTGCCGCTCTCTCTCGGCACGAGAGAGCGAGCGCGTGTGCGTGTGAGAGTGTGTGTGCGCGTAGCGCGTCGTGTGCGCGTCGTGTGCGCGTCTGCCACCGTTGTCGCTACTCTCTCTCTCTCTTTCTCTCTCTCTCTCTTTCTCTCTTTCTCTCTACGCTCGTGTTTTGGCCCGTCGTAAATCCACGGACTTTTTTTTTTCTACAGTGCGACGATGAATGAGACTTGAGCGGGATGTCGGGCTTTCGCACGCGTCCCTTGCTCGGTCCGCGTTCGTATAACGGCGCGAGCTCGTGCGGGACATTATAAGAGGGGTGAGAGCAACACGAAATAAAGCGCGACCGCGAAGATGCCGGCGACGCGACCGCGACACGGCGGCTCCTCTTTCTATTTTCGAGAATCGAACTATCTTCCGGTAAGTACGCGCGCGAGACCCTGCACGCGATCGAGAACGCCGAAAGAACAGTGATTTGTGTTGTGCGCGAATTAAAAGGGAGCAATAGCGCTTCGTTCCCACTCGCGAATCGGTCTCCTTCGTCGTATTGGAGGTTAGGTTGCCGGTACATAACCTCAAACGTTCAGAGTTTCGTATTATTCTTAACGTTCTCGCGCGGAATATATCAACATCGTATGAGATAATCAGCCTTAATTGATTGTTCGTCAACGAGAATTTTATTTTCTCACGTTTTTTCGTTCCGACCGTTTTTCATCTCTTGCTGGATTTTACTACTGTGTGTGATCGGTGTTATGGAATGAATCGGTGGAACATAGGACAATGAAGGCCAATGGGACGAATAATGGTGAGTTTTTATATCTATTTTATAGTTATTCGTTTTGTTCTAACCTTGTAACTTGTTTCTTGTGGAGGTTAGGATACAGGTTAGGTAGCCTGCATAGATAAATTGATGGACACAAAATCTATGCTGATCAAATTCTTTGCATATATTCTGTATCATTGTCTTTTTCAATAGCTTTCTATAGTGCGAGAGATCTTAATAATGCTATTTCTGTTGAAAAACATTGTTATATGTAGCAAACTAGTCTTTTATATGTTACATCACTATCATAACATCCATATTTAGCTGATATGCAATGATTTTAGTTTAAAGAATAAAAAAAATTTATGATAATAAAAGTGTACAACTTGAGATAAACTGTTTACTATAATAAAATTCTAAGATATTGCATAAACAGTATTATAATATGCTTAATAGATTAGTGACGCAATAAGTTTTCTATAAATACCAATAACATTTCTCCATATCATCTTATACATACTTATCTTGCATATAGTTATAGTACTATTAAATAAATATCAAATCAGAATGTTATGAACAAATTATTAGTGTAATATGGAATCTTTCTTCCTTAGAATCGCTTTTATCAAGTTTTCTCCTTTTGAGTCAAGAAATATTTCATTTATATATATAATGTTTTTTCCCAGGCTGCAGCCGCCTGAACACACCATTGGCAGCCACCACCACGCTGGAGGATCCAGGGACACCAGCCTCCTGGAAGGGCCCGCCGCCCGGCTCGGAGGCATCACCTTTTACGCCAAATTCTGTTGGTCAGGGTGGAGGTCCGGCATCGGGCCCTTACAATAATACGGGTGGGCCACCTAGTAATGCTGGTTTTCAAGGACCAAGTCCGTTTCCCGGTGGAGCAGGAAGTCCAGCGGGTGCGCCACCGTATCAAGGTCCACCACCTGGTTCAGCAACACCTCAGTATACAGCGTCTCCAGCACCAAGTGGTTCGTCAACGCCTGGTCCTGGACCACAACCAAACTCCTCCGGATTTCCACCTCCACCTAACAATTCCGGGCCACCCTACAATGGGCCCGGACCTAGTCCATTTGGTTCACCCTCTGGAGGACCGCCTCAGTTCGTCGGTAGACCTGGTTCCTCCGGTCCACCTTTCGTACCTCCAGGAGGTGGCAATCCTCATTTTCCTTCACCTGGTCAACCCTTTGGTGGACCACAGTACGGTATACCACCTGGAAGTCCCTTCGGACCTGGAGGACATCCCATGACGGGTCCGATGGGGCCTGGACATCCGGCCATGATGGGTCCTGGTGGTCCTGTCGATAGAATGGATCAAGGGTAAGTGTCCTTTAATTTACTTTAATATAAATATCGTTAAGGTATATTTTTTCATCAGTCATTACATAATTTCGTGCGTTTATATTATAGTTAATTTATATATATATATATATATATATATATATATATATATATATATATATATATATATATATATGGATCATTCTCAATTATGGATCAAGCGTTAATAAAAAATGTTAAGAGAAATACAATGGATATGTTCGTAACGCAGTTTGTGTTTATAATTGATAAAAAATTATAGTTTGCCGATTAGATCTTTCTTTTTTTTCCTTTTTTTTCCTTTCCTTCAAATTCTGTGGCATTGTAACGCGATTATGATTCGGGTGGGCAACATGTGGGGAGTGTTATACGAAGTAGCAATTATCGTTCCGGCGGAACGTGCGATAAGAAGATGGTGCATAATGCAACACGATGAAAGTCTCATTGGATAGTGTAATTACTTTGCGAGTGGGACTCTTCGCGAATTTAATTAGTCCTTAACCGGAAGTCTCCCTTCCAAGTTTTAACGTGCTCACGCGATTCAGAGCCGCTTCCTTCGTCCTTCCGATAGGAGGAGGAGGAGGAGGAGGAGGAGGAGGAGGAAAAGGAGGAGAAGAAGGAAAAGGTGGGAGAAAGAGGGAAGTTAAAAGAAGAAAAGAGAAAAGGAGAAGGTAGAAGGACGAAGGTCGAGGTGCATATCATCGACATGTAGAACACGAGAGGACGCTGCAAGTTGTTTTCAAGAGGCGCGGATATTCCTAGATAAGATTGTTTCCCAGGTAGTCACTGTTATTTATCGCCTGTATTCCGGTCAGTCCACATTCTTCGAGATCTCAGGAACCCTTAGAATTCGTTTCTCGTATTTTAATCTATTTCTTCTTAAGTACGATGAAAATTGTTTATTACGAGAAAAAAAAGATCAAAAAATTAAAGAAAGACAAAAGAAATATAATCATGATTTTTACTTATATAATAGCGAGAAGGGTGAAGAAAAAAAGAAATAATATATACGTATTTTTGAAGAAAATTATTTTCTAAAAAAATATCATACATTGGATAGAAAAAATCTTTGAAAAATCCCTATTGTTTTGAACGGTGAAATACTTTTGAGCTGGCTTATACCGAGGGAGGTGATGCGGACTTTTGTATGTTGTTGTACGCGACCCACCTCCCCTTCCCTCCTTTCTCCCTAAACCCTCCTAGCTACCCCGCGTTACGGTGAGAGAGCGGCTCGGTTTGTAAGAGGGGTAGAGGAGGAAGGAGATTGTGGAGAGGGGAGAGAGGGAGAGAGAGAGAGAGAGAGAAAGAGAGAAAGAGAGAAAGAACGACGGTTCTCATGTTTCCTATATTTTAATTTTTCACGATATCTCAACGCGTTCGATCCGTCATTTATGAATTATTTGTCATCCACTATATCTTTCTATTTTCAACGCGATCACCATGTCGATGTTTTATCATCATAATTCTTTTCTCCATCCACCTATTTTGATTTCTTTTCCTTTTTCGTCGTAGAAACATCGGGACAAGGACTTGAAATTCGATCGTCCTGTCGTGACCAGCCGATCGATAGTTTAGCGGCACGTGCAGAGATATCTCGAAGGGACATTCGTTAGATGGTAGTTGTTATATCTATAAAAACGTAATACTTTGACAACATATCTGTTTTTGTTTTAATTATTTAGAAAAAAGTTGATAGGTTGGAATTGGGAAGATGTGTTAACAAGAATTGCTAACATTAGATTATTTGAAATATTTTTTCTTATTGATTGTATTAATATAGATATATATTGCTTAAACGTAAGAATATATCTTCTATAAATCTATATTATCCGAATGCGTAGGATGAATTAACTTAACATGGCAGAGCGATTAAATCATCCCGGATGATTTCGTTTGATCTTAAAATACTATTACTGATACACACACACACACGTGTGTGTGTGTGTGTGTATGTGTTTGTAGAGAAAGAGAGAGAGAGAGAGAGAGAGAGAGAGAGAGAGAGAGAGAGAGAGAGAGAGAGAGAGAGTGAGAGTGAGAATCTAATAGAGAGAGAATCTTGTTGAAATGATTAACTCGAGAAGCGAGGATTACAAGAGTAAAAGTTGAGAACCGCTCTGGTTCTCTTTCCTCTTTCAGTCTTCCCCGGTCGAGAGGGGAAGGAGAACAGAGGTAGCGGTGGTGGTGACGGTGACGGTGGTGGTGGTGGTGGTGGTGGTGGCGATGGTGGTAGTGGTGGTGGTCGGGCCGACTCTGCTCGTGCGTCTGCCACCTCCGTTTACACTTTGCCGTGTAGAGGGATCTCGCTATGTCGGGATCTCCGGCGTGCGTTTCGTTACCGTTTGTCTCAGGTCGTGGTCGAGCCGCGGTTCCACGCTGTTTCACCCAGAGAGCGTTTGAGAAAACGAAGAGCACGAGCTCGTTCCTATCGCTTTGTAGCCCCTTCCCAGTCGGCAGGATATTCCTTCTACTCTAACTCCACCTTCATCTCTATCTCTCCCTTCTCCTTCTCTATCTTTTACTCCTGTTCTTCCTCCTCTTCCTTCTCCTCCTCCTCTTCCTCCACCTCTTCCTCTTCCTCTTCTTCTTCCTTCTTCTCCTTCCACCACCACCACCACCACCACCACCACCACCACCACCACCACCACCACCACCACCACCACCACCACCACCACCACCACCACCACCACCACCACCACCACCACCACCACCACCACCACCACCACCACCACCACCTCCTCCTCCTCCTCCTCCTCCTCCTCCTCCTCCTCCTCTTCCTCTTCCTCCTCCTCCTCCTTCTCCTCCTCCTCCTTCTCCTCTTTCTTTGCTGTCTTGTCCTTGACGAGACGAGTGCTTCGTATTCGCAGTATCTTCAACAACCATCGATCATCCTTCCTTATCAATCTTGGTCCAATCCCGAACCGAATTAAATTCACCGGTTCATTGTCTTTTCCACGAATGTGTTGTCTGTATTTCTTTTTTTTTCTTCTTCTCTTTTTCTTTTTTTTTTGTTCTTTTTTTCCTTCTCCTCCAAGATGCTATTGTAATCGTGATGCAAGTCAAATAAGCCCTACGTGTAATGAAATAAAGAGGAAATAAATATAAGGATGGATGCATTAGAAAGGACTACGATCGATCCTGGATCCATCCACTCGTCTCAAATTTATGATCGATCATTCATAATCTCAAACTCGATCGCTCTCTCTCTCTCTCTCTCTCTCTCTCTCTCTCTTTCTCTTTCTCTCTCTTCAAAGTCTCAAGAGTATTTCAAGCCCACTCGTCGCGCGCTTCCGACACAACGTTCGCATTATTATACTCGTACTTTTACGATACGATCATGCACTACTTTGCCGAAGTTCACGACCTCTAAAAAGTTAACTCGAAGAAAGTTCTCGAAGATCAGTTTCCCTTCTTCCTCTTCTTTCCTTTTCGTCCGTTTATCGAGGGACTCGTTGAACGCTAATTGAGCACGAAATGCACGATACCAAAGGCGACACTTCTAAAAATCTCTCACTCTTTCTCTTTCTCTCTCTCTCTCTCTCTCTCTCCCTCTCTTTCTCTCATTCATTTTTTCATTTTTTCATTCTTTTTTCTTTCTTTTTTTATTTTATTTTGTCTTTCTCATTATATGAGAATATTCCAATGTCTTGTAGGATTAAGAGTTTAGCTTATAATCTCTTTTGGTGTTTTCTAATTTACAGAAAAGTAGTACAAAAAAGAGTGAGAGAGAGAGAGAGAGAGAGAGAGAGAGAGAGAGAGAGAGAGAGAGAGCAAAGAGAGAGAGTGAGAGAGAAAAGAGAGGGAGAGAGAGAGAGAGAGAGCAAAGAGAGAGAGTGAGAGAGAAAAGAGAGAGAGAGAGTGAGAGAGAGAGCGTTCTGCGTTAAGATGAAATCTTTTTGTAAAATTAAGAAGAAACGGATTCCGTAGACCTACTCCGAATTTGAGTTCTTGGCTTGCATTATTAACTGGGTGGTGTGCCGGTAGTGCCGAGGAAAGAGATAGTATTGATTTTTACCGATATTTAGCCGTGGAATTATCCCCTCTTCTCTCTCTCACTCACTCACTCACTCACTCACTCACTCACTCACTCACTCATTCACTCTTTGCTTTCTCTTTTTCTCCCTTCATGCCCCGAGTATTTCTTTCTTTTTTTTGTTCCTCTGCCTCACTCTCCCTTCTCTTCCTCCTTTTCTTTCTTGTACCTTCACGAGTCCCCTTGGAGTCACCCTCAGCAGGCAGAACAACACCCTTCACGAATCCTGAAGAAGAAAGAGGGGTAAAGGAAGAAGGAAAGAAAGAAAGAGAGAGAGAGAGAGAGAGAGAGAGAGAGAGAGAGAGAGAGAGAGAGAGAGAGAGAGAGAGAGAGAGAGAGAGAGAGAGAGAGAGAGAGAGAGAGAGAGAGATACGTACATACATACATACATACATGCATACATACATACATACATACATACATACATACATACATACATACATACATACATACATACATACATACATACATACATACATACATACATACATACATACATACATACATACATACATACATACATACATACATACATACATACATACATACATACATACATACATTTATACATACGTACATTCATACATACATACATACATACATACATACATTCATACATTTATACATACGTACATTCATACATACATACATACATACATACATACATACATACATACATACATACATACATACATACATACATACATACGTACATACATACATACATTCATACATTTATACATACGTACATTCATACATACATACATACATACATACATACATACATACATACGTACATACATACATACATACATACATACATGCATACATGCATGCATACATACATACATACATACATACATACATACATACATTCATACATACATACATACATTCATACATACATACATTCATACATACATACATACATACATACATACATACATACATACATACATACATACATACATACATACATACATACATACATACATACATACATACATACATACATACATACATACATACATACATACATACATACATACATACATACATACATACATACATACATACATACATACATACATACATACATACATACATACATACATACATACATACATACATACATACATACATACATACATACATACATACATACATACATACATACATACATACAACATACATACATACATACATACATACATACATACATACATACATACATACATACATACATACATACATACATACATACATACATACATACATACATACATACATACATACATACATACATACATACATACATACATACATACATACATACATACATACATACATACATACATACATACATACATACATACATACATACATACATACATACATACATACATACATACATACATACATACATACATACATACATACATACATACATACATACATACATACATACATACATACATACATACATACATACATACATACATACATACATACATACATACATACATACATACATACATACATACATACATACATACATACATACATACATACATACATACATACATACATACATACATACATACATACATACATACATACATACATACATACATACATACATACATACATACATACATACATACATACATAGGTATCGTCGAGAACAAGGAGTATGGAATAGCTATGACCCGGAAGAACGTTTATATGCTAAGTGTTTGCTTTGAATAATGCAAAAAAAGAATTAAAGCAAGAAATAAGGAAAAAATTAAAAAATAAAATAAAAAAAAAAAGGAAAGAGAAAGAAAAATCCAGATTCCTTTAGTAGCACATTGGTAAACGGTCCTTTTCGTTGCATCACTGGTAAATTAAAATTGGCATTTTATTAGAACATCGCTTTTCTTACATTTTGTACTCATAGTTTTTATCGTTTAAAGGAATAAAGATATAGAACGTCTTTTGAATCGAAGACTTAGCTTCCTTCGTATTCTACTATCCTTAAAGAAGGAAGGGCTCTCAAGCAACGCGACCCTGAGTAGTTTTGTTCAAGTAAATCCTTCTTCTCCCTCTGCACGGGTAGCATCGTCGAGGAGATGAGGGTCTTGGCTTCGGGATAGTTAGAAAGGAGAAACTTTCTTCGGTTGGTCGGTGGTCGAAACTTGTAGAAATGCTACGAAGAACGATCCTCGGGTTCCTTAGTGTGTGTCCTTCGTTGCAACGAAGTCTCCCTATAAGTAGAAACCCTTCGTCCCCCTTCGATGCTCGTGGCGACCTCCGACGGGGTGTAGAAAGAACCTCGATATGATGTCTTTTGGATGGATATGTTCGAATCGAAGTTTAAGGAGATATATATTGACATTTCTTTTTATTATTATTATTATTATTATTATTATTATTATTATTATTATAATTATTATTATTATTATTAATATTGGTATTAATTATGGAATAATGTAATAATAAAATGGAACCGACAATTCATATTCTATAATATTTCAGTTGAAGTTTAAGGAAATACACCTTGACATTTTTTTGTTTAATTATTATTATCATTATTATTAGTATTAGTATTAATTATGGAATAACATAATGGTTTTCGAAGTTTATCGTGTGTCATTGCAATTCATACGATAAAGTCGACGATACGAATAGAATCGACAATTCGTAATTCTATAACGTTTTCGTTTATTACAATAACATTCGTCTGTAATTTCCATTCAAATTTACGTTGTGTATCAAAAAAAAATATAGTAGTAAACGGTTTTTTTTTCTTTTTCTTTGGAAACCACAAAAAAATCGCTTATCCCATTCCGACCAATAAATCGTCGTGAGGTAACGTTATCAAGCATAAGATCTTTGCACGAGTTCTCTAATCGAACGTCTGTATATGTGAGAAATAGAACGCTTCTCTCAGCACGAGTATGGGAATCCCTAATTTATAGGATCAAGAAAGCGAAAGAGGATATGGAATGGGTGCAGAGAACAAAGTCAAAGAGAAAAAGGGAGAGAGAGAGAGAGAGAGAGAGAGAGAGAGAGAGAGAGAGAGAGAGAGAGAGAGAGAGAGAGAGAGAGAGAGAGAGAGAGAGAGAGAGAGAGAGAGAATAGTCGTAATAGTAGTAATAGTAGTAGTAGTAGTAGCAGTAGTAGTAGTAGTAGTAGTAGTAGTAGTAGTAGAACAGTAAAGAGTAGAAGTGTGGGGAGGGTACCCTTACTAAAATTCAAAAGTTGCTCAACGAAGTTTACGATGCCGTCTAGTCGAGGCGTCGCTGAGATTCCTCGTTTACGTCCTTCTCTCTCTTCTTGTTCCTCTTTTTCTTTCTTCTTTTTTCTTCTTCTTTTCTTTCTTCTTCTCCTTCTACTTCTCTTCATCTTATTCCTTCTTCGTGTTCGTTTCCTTTAAGCCGACATAACGTGTACAATAGCATGGATTCTATTTCCAGGTGAAGTTGCATGGCCGATTATAAGTATTACACCCGGAGAGTAATATCCCAAATGCACCTGTCTATAGACAAGTATGAAAAAAAAAAACATAGGAGAAAAAAAAAGAAAAAGAAAAAAGGAGAAAGAAAAAAAGAGACATGTTTGCTTTTTCTTTTTTTTTCTTTCTTCGCGTTTAAATCAATATTAATGTTTGTTTGTTTGTGTGCGTGCATGCGTGCATATGTGTGTGTGTGTTTCTTTTCTTTTTCTTTTATTTTTTGAGATCGCTAATTTTCGGAGATCGATGCACCAAGAAATTGCGTTGACAGATTTCAAAGTTCATAATCTCTTTCTCTCTCTCTCTCTCTCCTTCTCTCCTTCTTTTTTTCTCGTTCATCAGAGATGAAAATTGGATTGATATTATTTTTTAAAGTGATAATAATGTACTGAGTACTTAAAGGATTAGTTAGATGACGTTTTTATGTTTTCACAAGAATCATTTCAGTTTATTTATTTATTTGTTTTTTTTTTTTTTTTTTTTTTTTTGAACGTTTCCTGCCTTTCCATATATAGGTATTGGTTATATCTGTTAAGCTATAATCTAAATCTACGTATATACTTAAGAAAACACTAATTAATTTTCAAGAAATTTGAGCTTCATGTAAGAAACTATGTTAATCAAGAACTTTGAAGGATATTCAAGCGTGTTTAGAGAAGGGTTATATTCTCGATAAAAGATCGACCGATCGAGCCTAAGGGTTTAGATTTTTATACCATCCTGAAAAATTCTATTAAAAAAAAAAAGAAAAAAAAAAAGAAAAAAGAAAATAAAAAATCATAACTTGTTGGTAACTATATCTTTTTAAAAGCAAAATAACGGTACATGATCCTGTTGAACATTGGATAGGTCGGATCCCATCGTGGTCGTTATGGGAACAATGCTCCTATTTTTATTATTTCTGACTGGTGATTAGTTGCGCACCGAAGACAATAAAAATAGGCTTACCATTTCTCAAGGCACTCGAGTGTACCCCCAGCTCTTTGATTTTATTTCGATGGAACGTCGACCAACATAGAACGGCTAATAATTATTTTATATATATATATATGTATATATACATAAAATCATATATATAATATTCATATATATATAGCCTTGGTTTAGTTTACATTTAAACCCCTTGAAATCTATCTTATATATTAAAATTTCAAAAGAATCTACGATATATCGTATAAACAGAGAAATATATAATAGAAATATTTGATGCATATCTGTAAGGCTATTTTCTCAATATGATTCGTAGCACAAATATGTCCCGATCAATTTACAAAAGAGTGACGTCTCGAAGAAATCGCTCGACTCGGTGAAGCGTGAATAATATATATATACGTGTATGCGTGCGCTGTGTGCGTATCAAGATCCATGGCGCATTTCATTAAGTCATAAGTGTACAGTTGGTAGCTGTAATTCTTTCGAAGCATCATTTGTACAGTCCTTTTCATTGATTCTATTTAAAAGAGATTTTAAATACGTATATTACAATTTATACTCCATAAATCATTTTTGATCGAATTAGATTTTACATCTTGATATAAATTGTTCAATTTTATGTCTTGTTCTTTGGCCGTTGAAAAATATTTTTTTTATTGTATCGAATTATTAAAATAGAATTTATCATGTATAATGATTCCGATAGAATTTAGAATTTAGAATTTAAAATTGATTATTCCCGCTTAAGATATTATTTTTGGAAGAATATCGTTGTTCCATATAACGTGAAACATGTTCACAATCGTGTAGGTACAGAAACCATTACACTAACGTCCGTTTATACTCCCTCGTGTGCCATCGAGGAATGACTCACTCTCAATTCTTCGCACAATCGCACATCTGGTCTCGCGTGCACGGATTGTGTTCCCAGCTCGTGGGGACTCGCGGATGTTAGGTCCGCACTTTAACGTTTCTCCTTTCACGATTTTGACAGCCATTTAAGATGCAACTGTATTATCACTATAATGTATATTGTTCATCGAAAACCTTAGAACTATTAGAAATAATCTTAATAATTTTTCGTATATATACCTTAATAATTTATAATCGTCGTTAATCCCATTGACATATTATTAATAATACGTTTTACATTAAACGAAAATCGATACGATTACGTTATATGTTATACGTAATACAAAAGGATTTAAACGCAACCCATATATATATATATATATATATATATATATATATATATATATATATATACATATGACAAGGACATTTATTCGAATTTATCGTTTGAATTTCATCATTGATATATTTTGTCAAAATTTGATAGAGAAGGAGAAAAGAAAACAAAACAAAACAAAGCAAAATAAAAGAAAAAGGAAAAAGAAAATAAAATAAAAAAAAACCAGAAATAAACCCTTTCTCCTTTCATAATCATTATAATTTCGTAGAACATATTAGACATTTTTAAGTTTTATTTACTACTAACGGCTGATAATTATTCCAGTCGACTGTACTCGTTCCGCACCCTTTTCCATTCCTTCGCCAGCTACTCACCCTTTCTCTCTCTCTCTCTCTCTCTCTCTCTCTCTTTCTCTTTTTCTTTCTCTCTCTCACTCTCATACTCTCTCTCTCTCTCACTCTCATTCTCTCTCTCTCTCTCTTTCTCTCACTCTCATTCTCTCTCACTCTATATCTTTCTCGCTCTCTCTCTTTTTCTTCTTTCTTTCTCTTTCTTTCTCTCTCGTTCTCCCGTGCGAACTAGTCGATCCTTGTCATCGAAACCGGCGGCCGTTCTCCCTTTCTCGACGAATGCGACGTGAGCCATTAGCGCAGGTCACGGCGTTATTAAAGACAATGAAGCAAACTTTATACGAGCGGGGGTACGGGGCCAATTACTTGGCAATTAGTCGAGCGAGCAACAAGTGAGCATCGCCACGGTCCTCTCTCTCTCTCTCTTTCTCTCTTACTCTTACTCTTACTCTCTCTCTCTTTCTCTCTTACTCTTACTCTTACTCTTACTCTCTCTCTCTTTCTCTCTTACTCTTACTCTTACTCTCTTCCTCTCCCCCCTCTCTCTTACTCTTACTCTTACTCTCTCCCTTTCTCTCTCTCTCTCCCTCTCTTCCCTCCTTCCTTTTCCTCTCTCTCTCTCTCTCTCTCTCTCTCTCTCTCTCCTCTCTCTCCTCTCTCTCACTCTCCTTTCGTCTTCTCATCGCTTCAACTTCACCGTCCTTTCCTCCCTTTGCCACAACACGCTCTCAAAGCATGCTCTGAAACACGTGGAAAGACTTCTCCGATCAGCCATCGAATTCTTTTTCATTATGTTCATTAGCTAAGTTCAGTATAATTATTCGTTGGAATGCAGAAACATTGTTAAGAAAAAAAAAAAAAGAAAAAGAAATTTCATTTTCTTAAATGAGAATCGATCTGTTTAGATTTTTTCAAAATGGCTTTCTTTTTCTTTTCTTTTCTTTTCTTTTCTTTTCTTTTTTCTCTTCTTTCCACTTTTAATAACATCTCATTCTCGATCGATTTTATTCCCACGAGATTTTCTTCTTGAAGTGACTAAACGATCTGTCTGTGTATATACTACGAGTTCGCGATTTTTGACCCCAAACCGCGACAGTCGCGTTATGTACACCCTTGAGCATTCAGGTACTACGTACATAGCATGCGGAAGTGTATGTAAAAGGGGTGCAGTCTTCAGATACATTCCGACCTAAAAGTTAACTTGATAGGGGCTAAATTTTTCTTCCTACTGACGTTTCATCCCTCTTTTTTCTTTTTTTGTTTTATTTTTTTGATTATACATTATTCTTTAGTCTTACCCTTCTTTTTTAATAACGATGCTTACAAAAGTTCGGAGAACTTTCGAAATTCATGGGACGTGGGTATGTATATCGTTAAGGCTGGCTGTCGTTTTTAATTATTCTACGTTGACGTTGAAGAACCGCTAACAATAGCCCATTCTCGCGTTGTATCTCTTTGACAAGAATAATTTCTACTTTTTTAAGTTAAAAGGGAGAATACGTTAAAACCGCTAAGTGGCACATACACTTGCAAAATCTACGCTTGCTACTTTGGGTAACTTGTTATTTGTAAGTTCAAAGAGATCGTTGGGGTAGATGTCATTCCCATGTGACTAGATTTGAGAAAGAGAGAGCGAGAGAGAGAGAGAGAGAGAGAGCGAGAGAGAGAAAGTGAGAGAGAGAAAGAGATAGAGAAAAAGAGTGAAAGAAAGAAAAAAAAAGATTGGATATTCTTAAGAAAAAATTGAAAAAGTTTGCATACACGAGTTCAAGAAATTAACGTGATTACATAATTCTAAAGTGGTAAGTGTTATGATACATTTAGAGTTAGAAGTATAAGGATAGATTTAGAATCAGAAATCATATGATAATAAAGAAGAAAAAGATGAAAAAAAAAAGAAAATAAAAAAGAACAGTCAACATCTTATATTTCTTATGAATGGCATTTACCAGTTTATGCAATCGTCCCTTGTCTCTTTATTTCAAGCACTACTGCTCGACTCCACAAATTTTCCCTTGAGAAATATCCAACACGAATGCTTGAGGACTTGAAGAACCCCCACCGCGTCTTTAGAGATGCATGAATATTAATATTCTCAAGTACACTGTGTCGTACACCATCCAAATTCTGATGCACCGATTAAGCATCATAGTAAGGAAGGTTTTGGGAGATATGTAAGATAGGGTGTAAAAAAATAGTTAATATATCGAATTAGTCGATTAATCGAATGGAATGATAAAATTGATCGAATTGTTAAAAACGTATTTTTTTTTTTTTTCTGTACGATCGTGGTTAAATATGAAATCTTATTGATGTTTCTGTCAATGAAATAAAACATTTGGGGTATAGAAAATTTTGCTTGATGAACGTGACGAAGGGTCTTATAATCATAAAGAATAATTTTTTCTTAACGATAGAAAATTTTTTGAATGTTTAAGAAGGTTAGAGAGAAAGTGAGAGAGAGAGAGAGAGAGAGAGAGAGAGAGAGAGAGAGAGAGAGAGAGAGAGAGAGAGAGAGAGAGGTGAACTGGCTACTTTTGCGTCATTCTGTACCGGCAGCAGCAGCAACCCTGGGGTGGTGGGCGGTGGATGGAGCTGCGGCGGGCGTTTTTCAAATAATTACATCGGGCTGCGGTGGTGGTGGGTTGCCATGGCAACCGCAGTGCCTTCAGCATCCTACGGGCGAAGGCAACCGGGCAACGGAGCGACGCAACCGGGTTCTCTCTATCTCTTTCTCTTCCGATGTTGAACGTGTACTTCCTCCGGATCGGTCCAAACTGGTTCACTCTCTTCTTCGCTTGCTCTCGAAACGCCCTTTTATCCTACGGCGAATTATCAGGATGGACTTTTAAGAACGCTCCCTTGTTCTTTATGTTCAGTTTTATCGACATCCAACCTAAACTCTTAAGGTCAAAATTTTCTTTCGCGATCGAATTTTTTTCTTTTATTTTTCTTCTTATTTTAATTTTTTTTTCTTTCTTTGTTTTATTTTTTCTTTTTTCCTCATTTTTTTTCGTTTCGTTGTTTTCTTTTTCGTTTGGAAAGATTCGATCAAACAGGGGAATGATGGCTCCGTTCTCGAGCGGTTTCGTTGCTCGCTGTTGGTTAACGACGGTGACGAAGTTCGAAGCACGGAAAGTTCAACGGGATCCAAAGTTTTCTAAAGTTTCTCGAGGCACCGTACTTTCAACCGTACGCAGTGCGTATTATCGTGACATTTCCGCGAGCATAAATTTTGCAGTAGTCGAAGTACCTCTCGATGTATTATACCGAGATTCTGAGTGGAAGATAAATTT
The DNA here is from genome assembly GCF_910589235.1 of Vespa crabro. Classification (NCBI taxonomy): domain Eukaryota; kingdom Metazoa; phylum Arthropoda; class Insecta; order Hymenoptera; family Vespidae; genus Vespa; species Vespa crabro. The sequence goes on along the minus strand of NC_060959.1, from coordinate 3,572,996 downwards.
TATCTCGGAGGCCCTGCTCCGAAATTAGGTCAGTCGCCATTACGTAGGGGAAAACGAAATGTATCGCTTAATTTCTGTCGTAAGAGTTGCACCGAAAATGATAGATAGTCGTACTGACTAAAATTAAATATTTATACTTTTCGCTTGCGTTTTATGTATAATCAAAACTATTTTATATATTATTATTTAATAATATTTCAACCGTAATATTTATACTTTCTTTCATTTTTCTTTTTTCCTTTTTCCTGTTTCCTTTTTTTTTTTTCTTTTGCATTTCGTTTGATCGACATTCAATTTGACGAAGGAAACTGCGTTGTGGTAAAATTCTGCAAAAGGGCAAAGGGATTGAAGTCGCGTCGATGTAATGTCTACGACGTCACCTCCTCCATCTTTCGACAGCTCACTCGACCCAGTACCGACTTGTACATCCAACCTATCCTAGCACAGGTCAAGCAGGATTCTAACGAGCGCGCGCGCACACGCTAGAAAGAGAGAGAGGGGGTTTCAGGATGAAGTGGGAAGGGGTAGAGAAGGCAAGAGAAAGGTGGAGCAATGGAGTGGGGTCAGTTCGTGACCCGACCACCTGTGGAAGCAGCCGGTAGCTACTTCTTGTTTGCCGTTTGCGCATACCTACTTACCACTTATATGTACTACGTATTACTAAGGCGAACTATACCAGCCGATGACCGTGGTCATGGCTAGCTCCAAAATTACACTCCTGCTTTTCCGAGAATTCTTCGTCTTCGCGCTATCATCTTGGTTACCGATTGAATTGATTTCTGCGAGCTTATAAACAGCCTACAAATGATAACAACGAAATTCTAAGAGGGTGGATATTTTTTATTTCTTTTTTTTTTTTATGAAACAGAATAGAATAAATAGTCCATTTTATATAAAATGTACTTAAAATAATACATTTTTAAAGATTCGCTCTGAAAGAATATATAATTCATTTTTGAAACAAAAATGAAAAAAAAAAGAGAATGTACATTACGATTTGTAAAAGACCACGATTAGGAGTTAACAAACGAATTGTTGAAACGGAGAAAGGGATTATCGAATTGCAGTTAAATGGAGAAAGATATTTTCGAAGCGTGGCTTATATTTTTGGGACAACCTCTTCGACCCATAATGCAGGAGAACAGCTGTATCGGTGGTTGTAATAGCGCCGCGAAATACAGACGCTCACGCACACACTATGATATACAGCTAGATCTGCGTATACATTGCCGTAGGTATAATATACGTGGCGCTTAATAGTACTACGGCCATTCATGCCGCGAGTCGCCGGCAGCTTAGCGCTCTATTAATCACGGATTATTATTCATGCGCCTACCACGACGACGGTGGCGCTTTTAGCGCCACTGACTTTTGTCGCCCCATTGCCTTTGAGCTCGTCTCCTGCTCATTTTTTACTCCTCTTGCTCTCTCTCTCTCTCTCTTCTCTCTCTCTCTCTCTTTCTTTCTCTCAACCTTTTCTCCCATTCCTTCATTTTCGCCCTTCTCTCGTTTCTCTATCTCCTCATTTAGCCTTCATAATGATTCTTTTCGGCTCCTTTCGGTCCCACTTCATTAAGCAGCACGTGGTCCAAGTTGCATATCGGTCTATCGGATCGTATTGTGAGAAATAAAAATGGAAAGAAGAAAGTAAAAGAAAAAGTTCAAGGAACAGGAAACGTTATAACCTTGTAATAAGATTAGCATACGATTTGTATTAATCAATTCTAATTGCATAAAAGAAATCGCACGCGTGATGGTAGCGAAAAAAATCTGGACGAACGTTGCACATCTCCTTCCATCCTTATTCTATTTGGATCTGTATTTAATTTAAAATAGATCATTATGAGTAGGAAATAAAAAGTCGTTGGTGTTGTCTAGAAGTCATAAAGAAAAATAAGGAAAAAAAATAAAAAAAAATAAAAAGTAAAAAATAAAAAATAAAAAATAAAAAATAAAAAATAAAAAAAGATCATATCCTTCACTTAGGATAGCTGCTTGCATTGGTTCTGACTTGAAGAAGTTCCATACCATTCGTGTCTAGATTTAATACTTTCCCGAGTACGGGCGGTAGACGTAACTTTTTTATTTTAGTGCTGTAAATAACCGTGTCACTTGGTTAATTTCGTTTTCACCACTTTCATCCGAGCGAAGGAAGGAAGGAAGGAAGGAATGAACGAACGAATGAACGAACGAACGAACGAACGAACGAACGAACGAAGGTACGTACGTACGTACGTACGTATGTTGAAGAAGAAGATAGAGAGCTCCCTCACACTCGTCGCATTTATGTCTTTAAACTCTCACATGCCGTCGTCGGTACGTCGTTAATTTGACGGACAGTTGGACTGAGCGAGAAAGATAGAAAGGACGTGTATATATATATATATATATATATATATATATATATATATATATGCATGTATGTATGTATGTATGTATGTATGTATGTATGTATGTATGTATGTATGTATGTATGTATGTATGTATGTATGTATGTATGTATGTATGTATGTATGTATGTATGTATGTATGTATGTATGTATGTATGTATGTATGTATGTATGTATGTATGTATGTATGTATGTATGTATGTATGTATGTATGTATGTATGTATGTATGTATGTATGTATGTATGTATGTATGTATGTATGTATGTATGTATGTATGTATGTATGTATGTATGTATGTATGTATGTATGTATGTATGTATGTATGTATGTATGTATGTATGTATGTATGTATGTATGTATGTATGTATGTATGTATGTATGTATGTATGTATGTATGTATGTATGTATGTATGTATGTATGTATGTATGTATGTATGTATACATACGTACTTACGTACAAGGGTTTACATATGAGCCGCGTGTGCCATGCGGTTAATTGACGCTTAATTGGCCGTAATTAAGTTAACTCTGGGAGCACGTGGGCGAGGTTTGTGCGGAGATTGGCTATGGTGCTTTAAGACTTCAGCAATCATCCTTAGACGGATGGTAACCGAAACGCGAGTTAGTTTCTTATGACGTACGTTTAAGCTTGAAATCATATTAGGACAATTCCTAATAATTCTGTTGTCAAAGTGGATAAAACGTCTTACGTATCCCTATAATAAGTTGGTTTTTGGATTTATCGAGTATCATCTCTTAGATTCTAACAATAGTTCTCAGCTATTATTTTCATCGTTAAATCAATCAATTTTCAAAAGACACCCTTTTGGTTATTATGATTATTTAATCTTATCACTCGTATATCAGTCGTATTTCGCACGTGTTGGATCGATCGTCGAACCGAGGAAACGTTAGGTAACATGCGCTTCATCGATCAAGGATACAAAACGAAGGAGATACACGTTGGTAGTCCATCGAGTCAGGGTCACTCAGGATTGTGCCGACCTAACCTCAAATCCCGGCCAGGTAATTCACCTCCACCTTGAATTCCATCGTCGTGTGTATGCGATCACCTGTCGGCGCGACGTCGACTGGCCTTCCACCCTCTCCTTCCTTACTCCTCTCGCTACTTCATGGTTTCTCTGTCTCTCTCTCTCTCTCTCTCTCTCTCTCTCTCTCTCTCTGTCTCTCTCTCTCTATTTATCTATCTCTTTCTATCTCTATCTCTCTTTCCTTCACGCGTGCACGCATCCCGCGCTTGAGTTCGCCGTGAAACGAATACATTTGCATCTTTTCTTCTTCTTACTTATTTTTTCCGACAAAAGACGAGATATTCAACGTCCTTGGAAGCCTGCGCTGAACTCCATGACAAGGGAATCGCAGAGGAATAATTTCTCTCTCGTACTGACTCGCGCTAGAAGACAATCTTTAGATTGACCCGACTACGATATAACGTGTCTCCCTTTTGTTCGATTCACCCCAGAGGATTATTTTTTTTGTAAGAGTTAGTAGACAGTTTCTTGGAAATGTCCGAGTCTTTTATTTTTAGATCCTGTCCCTTATCATCAAGGAAAAATGTGCATCTTCTCTCTCTCTCTCTCTCCCCCTCCCTCTCTTTCTTTTTCTTTTTCTTTTCTTTTTGTTTCTTTTCTTTTTCCAAGCGCATCAGCAAATATATCACAACAAAATGATAAATGCTAGCGGTCGAAAGGGAAGGATTGATTATGTAGGGGTTATTTTTTATCGGAGGGGAAAACTCCGTCGTTCGTCGTTTAATCATGAAAGTTAGTTAAAGCATGGGAAGATGTCTCTTTACAACTATTTAATATACCTTGCCTACGGATACCATGGAGGATTTAATCAGCATATCGTCGACGTCTAGTCTTCCCTTTCAGTCGCAGCTTTCTTACTCAAGGGATCCTTTTAACTTTTAGCAATGCTTATTCCCCCTTTTCGCGTTCGGCTTCGCACATCTTCACGATACGGACCGCGTCGAAGGACGAAAGTCGTCGAATTTTCAAGTCACCTATGCGAGAACCCGCATTTACTTAATAACAACATCGTAATTATTAATTTGAGCGAAATAGATCACTTACGGTTATTCCCTTTGGGAATTTCAATTTTAACAGTCCGTTAACTGAACCGACGAGTTCAGTCAAGTTTTTCTGTCAAGACGTTTTGATTTCTTTTTTCAATGGGGTAAGGTAGAGGTCTCCTTTGACTTCCCCCTCCTTTCCCTTCCCATTTCTTCTTTCGATCCCTTCCGTGTTATCTTTCTTTTCTCTACCGCCAGGTAATTGGCAGAAAAATAGTTGTTTTGTTCTTAGACCCGCGCCGTCTAGGAGAATAAAAATTCGGCCGGTTTCTCGAGATGTAGATGTGTTCTTGGAAGCGGGTTGGGCCTTGCCGGCAGGGCCGGTAGTTGCAAGAAGAGAGGAAGAAAGATAGAGAGAGAGAAAGAGAGAGAGAGAGAGAGAGAGAGAAAGAAAGCGGCGGAGAAGTAGAGAACGAGTGGGGATCACGGAGGACGAACCGATCCTGATGTAAAACCGGACAAAGTTTTGTCGTGGCGGTGCGCTCCGTCACCGCGATATCATTGTCCATTGGTGCAAAAGTTCAGCGGTTGCCCGGAAGAACTATTGTCATCTTGTTGCGATGTCGATTCTTCTACCTCTTTCCTCGCCTACCTAACTCCGTACCCTCTTTCGTATCACACGTTCGATGCACCTCGTGTTGTCCTCCTCACCTTCTTCTTCTTTTTCTTCTTATTATTTTTCTTCTTCTTCTTCTCTTTGCGACTTCGCTGCGTACTCGTTTGTTTCATGCACGTTAACGAACTTTCTTCTCGTGAAACAAAACTAGTCTGTTCTTTTTTAGGACAGGTGGTGTCCTCCTCCACGATCGAAGATCCATTGAATCAGATAGTTCATTTCTTGATTCACACCATTTTACACTTAGGTTCAGCAAGAGAAACTATATCGGAAGAATACATTGATATATTCTTAAATACGATTTCAGGAATTCCTAATTTTTCGGATAATCCTAATAATAATAATCACATTTTTAAGCTTTTCGGCAAAGAAGGAACTATGAAAAATCGTTATAAGAAGCGTCGAAATATAGTAGTTCCATATTATCTCAGAGTGGGCATACTGGTGGGTACTGGTACTGGTGCTGGTTGGTACTCTACTGGTGGCGATGAATTTGTCAGCCAGTACCGCGATTCGTTCGATCGTCGAGCGAACAATTATTGTCCACGTTTCCACGATTTCTACGCTCTCGTTCTCTCTCTCTCTCTCTCTCTCTGTCTCTCTCTCTCTGTCTCTCTCTCTGTCTCTCTCTCTCTCTCTCTCTCTCTCTCTCTTTCTCTTTCTCTCTTTTTCTTTCTCTGCCTATCTCTATCTGCCTTGCACAGGGTTTTCTTTTCGTTTGTGCCCGTTCGAACCTCGTCCAGAAGCGTTGCAATATTTTCCCCTTTTGGCGAGCAAGAGAGACGGTAGATTGCACGGTAGACTGGCGCGACGACGACGACGACAACGACGACGACGACGACGACGACGACGACGACGACGACGACGACGACGACGACGAGAAGGACGACGCGGTGCGCTCCGTCGGTGACTACGCCCAGCATTTTTCCTGGGCATGCGGGTGTAGGGGTGTAAATAAATGAAAAATGAAAATAATTAAAAACGCTTTTTAATATTCTCCGCGGACTCTCTTATCGTCTCTCTCTCTCTCTTTCTCTCGTTTTCTCTCACTCTCTTTTTCTCTCTCTTTCTCTCTTTCTCGATTGCCAGCTCGCACGTCTCATCTCTGACGCTTCTTTTTCTCTGTATTTGCGCTTCATGTACACTTCAGAAGAAATTCCATGTATCTCTATCTATTTTTTTTCTATCTCCATTCTTCTTCCCTCTACCAATCCATCCCCACTTTCCCATTCCACTTTCTGTCTACCTTTAGCCCAGTCTTCATCCCTGTTTAACCTCTGTACACCTCCCTTTTGTGTTTCATGTTTCCCGTGTGAGAAACATATCGAATCAGAGCGTAGAAAAAGGATATTTAAAGGGCAAAAGAATGACGGGGAAGGTAAAAACGTCAATGTGGGTGGACTCTACGGTAGAAAATAAACGAGATATTAAAATATTATTTGAGCTTTTTAAAAATCGTCTAGTCTTCCCAGTAAGCAGCACAGGTATTACACTTGTTAAGGATCAGTAAAGCAAATTCTGTCATTGCTAGCTTCAGTCTGTCTCTCTTTTTATCAGCAAGTCCAAACGACACCCCATTCGACAAAACGTTCGCTTGACCCGTGTTGAAATTTTTTCCTCGACGTTATACATGTACACATAAAACCCTATGTGATTATATACATACATGTAGCGTATATATATATATATATATATATATATATATATATATATATATATAATATATATGTAAATATATATGCATCGTGGATCCAGCTAGAAATTTTTTTTATTTCGCTTTTCCTTGCTGTGTTCCTCATCAGAGCGATCCGTCGTCAATAGTAGTGCCGCTCGTTAATACCTCGTCGGTCAATAGTTATGCCGCTGCTTTTCGTCCTCCCACTCCTCCCATTTCTCCTTCTCCCTACTCTTCTCTTGCATCCTGCTTCCACCAACCACTTCTCTCTCTCTTTCTCTCCTACGCGCGCATGCACACACACACACACACACATGCACAGAAATATATAACATATATACACATACACACATTTCTCTCTTTCTCTCCTTCCTCCCTCTACCACCATCTACCTTTTCCCCGATCTCACCTACACCCACGCGAGGTCATGTACATAAGGCCGTGGATACGTGTGTTTATATCACATTATGTACGGGCGCGTGTTGGGCCACATATCTATGCCTTATGTATACATGCGTTATTCCTGGTACATATATAGCCGCCGGTGTACTCACCTTGGATGTACGCGGTGGTGAAGAAAGTAAACGACCCGTACTGTTTTCTCTTTCTCTCTTTCTCTTACTATCGTACCGTAGCTACCTACGACGTTACTCTCACGCCCTCTGTCTCCCTCATGTTTTTGATTAAATTTAATTGCACGATATGGACAAAGGGTGAAGGTGCGGTACCAACGATAGGAGATGAGCACGCGTGCGCGAATATTACTATCCTATGTACGTTCCCTTCGCGTAATTTGCCGTGGAATTTTTTCTTTAGTTTATAACGAGCTCTTGCTGGCCATCCCCTCTCTCTCCCCTCACTTCACTTCCCAACCTCTACCACTAGTTCACCGAAATGATTGTAAGTTCCATATTTTGTCCCAAAATTTCGACCAATTTTCTATTTCCATCTCTAATTAGGTACTTTCCGTTTGAACCGCGATCAGAGTTCATTATTATTTAACATGTTATTTATTATTTTAATGATTCGTGCCGATGATTGGATCCTGGAAAATTGATCATTTTCATCTGTTAAAATCATGCTTTTTTACATTCGTAATGTTTAGTCTGTCGGTTAGATATACTAAGCGGGGGACGTCTGATATATACAGAGTTACGGTATGGAAAAATAAATATGTTTTTTTATGAGCTTTTTCATTATAAATATGAATGACATACAAATAATATTTTTATATATTTAAAACATTTATAATACATTTATATTTATTATATATTATTATAAAAGAGCTAAAACATAAAAATGATCTTTCGGCGGACCAGCCGTTTTCTATTTCATAATATATCCAGTAGGCTTTCGTATACCGAAGATACGAAATTAACGTAAGTCTATTGAAAAAAAAAAAAAAATAAAAAATAAAAAAAAATAAATAAATAAATAAAAAAAAAAACGAATATTCTAATTTTCTAGTTAACATCGTTCTCTGAGTAAAAGTCATTGGTCGATATTTATATCATTCGAGGACACATTCGAACGGAGGAAATTCCCACGGAATTTTTTTTCAGGACACCCTGTTTGTGATCTCTCCTCTCCCTCATCCTCGTTCCTATGTAATATGTTTATGTAGCATAGTAGATACTCCGTACATAGCTAGTTAGGTGTATAGATAGGAAGAGAGAAGGTGGAGGAGGGCGCGGTACGTTCGTCGGTGGCTACGTTCACACTAGCGTACTTCATATAAGTACGCTCGCGCGCACGTATATGTGCTCGCGTGCATGAGAAACACCGTCAGGGACGTATATAAGCGTTGCTACTCACACATCTTCACTCGGTGCACTTGTCCATGCTTCACGTTGTGCAGTGTTTCTCAACTCACTTCCAAAGAATTTCCTACGTATTTTGTTTCATTTAAAGGAAGAGGAAGAAGAGGATGAGAGAAGGAAGAAGAAAAAGAAAAAGGAGAAGGAAAAGATAAAAAAAAATTAATAACCTCGTAATCAATTCTTGAGAAAGATTTTTAATCGTTTGGTTAATTAGTAGAACATCAAGTGTTAAAATGAAATGAGTTAAATGAATGAAAAGTTTGAATGATATATTGAACGTATTTTATCGTACAAAGAAACAGGTAATTTGATCGGTATCTTATCATTTTGTTTATAGAGTTTTATAGAAATTAGTTTGCATCCTTACATTAATATATTACTGATCAAAACTCTCTAGTTTCAGTTTTATTTGTTTTATATTTTTCAGGATAATACGTCCTTGTATAATTTTAATACCGTTTCTCTTCTCTTATTTTTTTTCTTTTTTTTTCCCCGTAATAATTTATATAGTTTTACATGTAATCTAATTTATATATGCTTACATTAAAATTCACAGATCAATTAATTTCGAAGTTTTATATATTTCATACTTACAGGATTAAATTTGCTCGTATGATTAATATTACTCTTTTCTTTATATTGTTTGTATAGTTTTATATAATTTAATTTATATACTTATGTTAAAATGTAACAGATCAATTAATTTTCGAAGTATTATTTATTTCATGTTTACAGGATTAAATGTACTCGTATGATTAATACTCCTTTTTTCTTTGTACTATTTGTATGGTTTTATATAATTTAATTTATATAGTTACGTTAAAATGCAACATATCGATTAATTTCAAAGTTTTATATTTCTTTTATACTTATTAATTAAAGATTAAATATATTTCTAGGATTAATATCAACTAATCTTTTCTTTCTATTGTTTATAAAGTTTTATATAATTTAATTTATATAATTAATATTAAAATATAAAATATCAATTAATTTCAAAGTTTTATATTCGTTTCATAAATATAGGATTAAATATTTTCTTTTATGATTAATGATTAATATAATAAGTAATGATTAATAACTTTTATTTTCTTAATATTATTTATAAAAATTTATATAAAATTAATTTTATCTATTTATTAGTTAAAACACATGATGTATTAATTAATATCAAAGTTTTATTTATTTTATATATAAAAGTTCAAATGTCCTTGTACAATTATTACAAGGTTTTGTCTTCTTCTTCTTCTTCTTC
>NC_060959.1:3555644-3558144 GCF_910589235.1 Vespa crabro | reverse complement strand
CTCTCCTGTAATCTGGTCGTTAAGCTCTTTAGCCTGAAACGGATAAGACGTGGTGCGTGGCGTGTGCCGCTTTGTCGTCCCGCTACAAAACGATTTCGCGATCATTTATACACGTTTTATATACGCATACAAACGTACCGATCCGGTTGGATCTAAATAATAAGGTGGGTCTTGTGACTTTGGGGCTGAGTAAACTGTGAGGTAAGAAAGAGAGAGAGAGAAAGAGAGGGAGAGAGAGAGAGAGAGAGAGAGAGAGAGAGAGAGAGAGAGAAAGAGAAAGAGATGCTTGGACCAAGCAAGATAAAAGTCGGAAACATGTTTGACGATTTCTTGTTTTCTACTACAATACCAACGTGAAACACATTTGCATGATTAAGTTAAGTGTTAGATTCTCTATTAATTGTTCACGTAGGTATCGTTCATATAACTGTCTTTTTTATGTTTTTTTTTGTTTATATATATATATATATATATATGAAGAATCGCGTGTTGGTAGAATGATTCGGACGAAAAAGAAAAAGGAATAACAGGATGAGAAAGTTGGAGTAAGTGGTTCAATTTGAAGAGGAAAGTATTATATATGAAACTGCGTAAAAGTCCTTTAGCCTGTGTTCCAATTTTGTCTTCGTTTACTTTAGGGTGATGTCCTCCGCACCTACCGTTTCGACCTTCTATCGTGTCACGTGGGCCGAACCCACCACTTGCATATATCCCCCTTATCTTTGGAAAGTTCCATTCGCTAAATTTTTCGATTTTTCGTCATGGCCCATGCGCATCCTATCACGAAAAATAATGATGTTGCATTCGATACTAGAAATTTATCTTTCTGAAAAACTTTATATATATAAAGTATATATATATACTTTATATATATATATGTATATTATATATATTATATATATATTTATATATATATATAATATACATATATATATATATTTTATATATATATATATATATTTGTATATATTCAATACGTACAAAAAAATTATTATCAAAGTGATATTAAAGTTGAGGAATAAGAACGAAGTAATAACGTAGGAGAAACTTAAAGAAAAAAGAAAAATGAAGCTATACCCTCGTCACAGATTTCATTATCATTTTTCACTGTACATATCGCGTCAAGGGTGGGTGAGGGAGGAAAGAGGAAGATACAAAGACAGGTTTTAACATATTTTATAAGAGTACAATTATTTAGATCAGATATAAATTAACTTCCAAGTAAATTCGTCGTTAACAATCGATAAATTAATAAGTTTCTTTCTTTTTTTCGTTTTTCTTTTTTGTTTTTGTTTTTCTTTTTATTTTTCTTTTCTCTCTCTCTCTCTCTCTCTCTTTTTTCTGTTCGTGAACGAAAGATAAAGCCAACGATAAGAGAATCCTCTCTCAATCTCGGTTACACTCTAGCCTATTCTCTCACGTCTCATGTTAGTGCATTTGCGTGCATGTCATTTTTAGCTGTCGGTCTTTTCTATCATCGTGGCGCCCGCAGCTAGCTAGAGAGCGGCGCTTCGCGAAGCGCCTCGTTCCGCGCGAGTGCCGACGATCCGGCGCTAATCCGCTTGGTCGCCAGGGCGACACGAGGATCCGTCAAAGCGAACACGTCGGCTACCTTTTGAGGCGTATCCTCCCGTTTTCCACTCTACAAAACCCCTCCTCCTTTACCCCCTTATGCCACTACTACTCCTATTACTATTACTACTACTAGTACTACTCCACCTGATCCCCACCACTTTAGTTTCTTTATCGTATGTTACTTGTACGATCCTTTTTTTGTTTACTGATCATTCTTTTTTATTTTCCCCGTATCTTTAAATACCTTTCGCTAATATTCTAATACCCTCTGTCTTTGATCAGTGATACATCAAAATCTAAGTTAATCGATCATTCAAATTTTGAACAGTCTTCGAGTTCCTTTCTAAGCTCGTAAAATTGTACATTACAAACGTTCTCTACGTTTTTAAAAATCTAACGAAAAGATCTTGATCGTTGATTAACCTTTAAGAGGTTGATACGAAATGAAAGAAGAAGGAGTTGGATTCGTCGACCGAGTTCTTCTTGTTTCTTAATCGTGGCTGCCGTAGGACTCTCGCAATAGCCCGAAGCATTAAACACGAATAGTACCGCTGGAAGATAGGCGAAATTCTCTGCGTTCTCCTCTCTCTCTCTCTCTCTCTCTCTCTCTCTCTCTCTCTCTCTCTTTCTCTTTCTCTCTCTCTCTCTCTCTCTCTCTCTCTTTTTCTCTTTTTCTTTCTCTTCCTCCTCTCTTTTTCTATTTTTTCCTCCCACTCTCCTCCTTCACCGTACCCCTCCCACCCTAGTTCTCGTACTTTTTTTGCCTTCTCTTCTAGAATCGTGCACGGCTCGAAAGTGGACAATTTCATTGCCGGTTACTACTAGGAGCACCTTGGCCATGACGAAGAGTTGCTACGGGCAACCCTGCGCGACGATTGGACAAGTATTGTCCACGGGAGAACGGTGGAACGAACGAGGAGCAGAA
>NC_060959.1:3513144-3550644 GCF_910589235.1 Vespa crabro | reverse complement strand
TTAACGAAGGCGTGTTATATCGTTCGACGCAAACCCGCACGGATAACGAACATACTATAATCGTGCGCTCGTGTAGATCTAAGTGAGTTGACGAGTTTGCATATATGCTAGAGTAGTGCGTTTGCGCTGATAGTGTTCGTAGCAGGCGTTCAGCACGAATAGAGTAAAAAGCATATCGTCCTCGGTAATTAATGTTGCAGCCACGTATACCGGGGACTTCATGGAAATGCTAATTCTTTGTAGACATTGTTTATAGTTTGATTTATGCTCTATGATTACACGGGCAACAACAAGCTTCCCTTCGGCGTAATATTTATCCGTTATACATGACGTTCGATTCTCAATTCTCCTTTAAGTTATATCGCTGGTTTCTCGTTAATCGAGTGAAACTGCTCTCCTTTCTCCTTGAACGAAAGAAGGAAGAGTAGTTTGTGTCGGTTATGTTTTTATAGATCTCGAACTATTCCGCATCGCAGGGATATCTCGTTTGTCCCTGGCGAGATTCGAACGATTTCTCGAGACACTGTGAAGGTGCTCGAAGTTTCGATAGAGAGAACGAGAGATCCTCTCTCTTTCTTTCTCCTTCCTCTCTCTCTCTCTCTCTCTCTCTCTCTTTCTTTTTCTCTCTCATTTATACACATACACGTTCTTTTTCTCTCTTACTCTCTCTCTTCTTTTTTCCCTTTTTTTTTTTACAACGTTAAAAACGAATTTAGAATTTTGCCTTGGAGAACTTTTGCGTCGACCTAGATTTTAGAAAAGAAGAAAAAGAAAAAGGGTCTTGGTCCAAAGCGGGCGCGCATTGCCTTTTCAAACTATTCATACTTTCTCTAAGAGCAGCAATTAGGGAAGCGAGCATTCGCTAATACGCGGACATAATAAAAATGCGATAATGGTAATAAGGGTAACGTAGGCAATGTAGGAGGAAGTTCGCGGTTGGAATCGCAAAGACCGTTCGGCACACCACCGGAAATTCGTGGATCGAGAGAAAAATTTCTTCCATTGGTGGGAGAAAACTGAAAGGTCATTCCGGCTTTATTTCCTTTGAACGGGTTCCTCAAAGACGTAGTCACCGAGAAAGGGAAAGAGGGAGGGACAGTGGAAAAGAGGCACAGTGAGGAAAAGAGAAGGACAGAGAGAGAGAGAGAGAGAGAGAGAGAGAGAGGAGAGAGAGAGAGAGAGAGAGAGAGAGAGAGAGAGTGTCTAGCACAAAGTCAACGGTAAATTGAAGAAATATTGTCCACGGGGACAACTCCCTTGCTTTTGCCGAACCCCCTATGCCTTACAACTAAATTAGCCCTTAATAGTAGGAAAGGGTCGATCGTTCGTTGTGTACCGGACGTAGGACGATTATTTTCTAAATGCTTTAACGCTTCCTTCGTCATTCGACACTTTTTACTTATTTCATTGATACCTATGCATTACAAGCGAATTCTTAAATGTCGATCATTAGACGATACATATGTCTAAGTAGTAGGGATAACCTCTTTTATCAAAGAAAAAAAAAAGAAAAAAAAAAGAAAAAAAGGAGAACAAAAGAAATATATTTATACGGGTAGGTATCATTTGAGTGTTGGCAAAATCGTATTCCCCGTGGGACTCTCGAGGATATCGCGTCGAGAACTTATCTATCCTTTTCTCTTTGTCTTTTCCGTTTCTTCGTCTCACGGGGAAAGACGCATGATCGGTGAGAATGCAGTAGAAAACGGGGTTGTTTTTTTTTCTTTCTTTTGTTTTAATTATTCTTTTTATTTATTTTCTTATTTTTTCCCTCGTGCACGCCGCTAATGTCAAATTTATCGACCAACTGATCGACCGAACCCTCCCCCTCTCCCCTTAGTGTCAAAGTCCCTTATGGGGTTGAGGCCATTCTACACTCTTGCTGCTTTTCTGTTACTTGCCGCTGTGATGCGGCAAATCGGTCGTTCTTATAGAGAGACAGGAAGAGGAGGAACAGGATCGAGGACGACAAGATCGGCGACGATGTAGAGGATGTCGAAAGCAGCGCGTTGACCGTTAAAGGGATGGCTTTCGGCGGGGGTGTTAGAGAGGTAAAGAGAAGGATTGGAGGTAGAGGTGGTGGTGATGGTGATGGTGGTGGTGGTGGTGGTAGTGGTGGCGATGGTGTTGGTGGTGGTAGTGGGTAGTTTGATCGTATGGTACCACGATGTATTTAATCTGCAGGCCGCTATATGGTCTTGGTTATTCATGGTGGTCGGGTGATGGGGTTCTGGTGGGGGAATGGTGTACCGCCACGAAGGGTGGTGGTATGGGGTGGGGGCGAGATATTGATCAAAACCTACCCTGGCACCAACCCCCGACCTCCCTCTTGTCCCATCCGACTCCCCCACGGTACTCCTACCCAACCGACCTTCTCTCTCTCTCTCTCTCTCTTTCTCTTTCTCTCTCTCCCTCTCTCTCTCTATCTCTCTCTCTCTCCCCTCATCCTCCCTCCAGTCCCGCCCGAGCGCAGGCAGTGGTTCTCCACTTCGATCCTTCTCTTCTTTATCTTCTCATGAAACTTCGTTTTTCTTATACTTATTACAGATATTTTCTTTAATTTCTAAGAGCTTCTGTCTAATTTCGACGTAGCTAGAGCACAGAATTTGAATATCTCTAATTCAGGTTTCAAAGTTAGAAATCGATAAGTCATTACGTAGCTTCTCCGAACGTTGATAGTTTCTAATCTAGTAGCAAGAACGGCGTTCTGGAGTTCCAAGTTTCGGGAAATCCAGTCCCGTAGGTTGTCGATAAATATTGACTAACGGATGTTAAATCCACTATGGGATGGGGAGACAGGGGGAGGAGAAAGGTGGACGGGTAGGGGTATGGGCAGAGGCAAAGGGGCGAATTAATATTGGTGTTTTCTTCGGATGCGAGTTCCCATTGCGGCATTACCGTGAATCAAAATAGTAAAGCGTTGGCCGAGCTAAAACGCGTGATCGATTCGACCTGTATCGCGTCGTACGGGCAGCTTTATAGTTCTGTCATACGGAGGTGTGGTTTAAATGCTTGTACCGGGAATATTGATTGTGACAGGTAGAAACATTCGTTACGATTCTCGTACGCTCATTACGCTAGGCAAGATCTTTCGTTATGCTCCAGTGAGAAGTATCATAAGGCATAACGTCTTATCGTTTCATTATAATTCCCATATTTCAATCATCTATATGACTTTATTTTCATTCATGATCATGATATCTCAAGGGAATGCACCTGTGAAAATGTCATAGACGTATACAAACTATACACGTATGATCTCAGAGAGAGAGAGCGTCAGAGAGAGAGAGAGAGAGAGAGAGAGAGAGAGAGAGAGAGAGAGAGAGAGAGAGAGAGAGGGAGAGGGAGAAAGAGAAAGAGATAGAGAGGGACAGACAGATATATATATATATATATATATATATATATATATATATATATCTTGCTAGAGGAGAGAACGTTTCACTTAGACGCTTTAACGTTTTCTAATTCGCGTTTAGAAATTCTCTGTTTTTACTCGTTCTCTTTTATCTTTTTTTTTCTTTCTTTTTTGTTCTCTCTCTCTCTCTCTCTCTCCCTCTCTTCCTTTCTTCCTTTCTTTCTTTCTTCCTTTCTCTCTATTCCTGAAGTGGTTTTTTCGTAGAGCAAAAGCCGAGTAGATTTACGATTAACGTGATCCAACCCCGTTTTGTTTCCTACTTTTCTTTTTTATTCTTTTACTCTTCCACCTTCTTCCTCTTCACCTCCTTGTCTTCCTCCTCTTCTCTTGCTCCTCCTCCTCCTCCTTCTCCAGTCTTCGACTATTCTTTAAACGAGAATATCCGCGAAGAGAAACGCGTAGTCGCGTTGAGAAGAGTTCGCGTACGGGTGCTCTCAGTGCTCGTCTCATTTTCATAAGATTAACTTTAAAGACGCCCACGTCTTCTAATAACTTTCTTTCTTGCATAAAACCACGTTGTACTATAATGCTAACCATAGTCGTGCGAGCTCCAAAGGCTTTCGGAGTTTACACGATATAGTTTTCTTTCTCTTTCCTTTTTTCGTTTTGTTTTATTTTGTTTTCTTTTCTTCTTTTTTTTTTCAAATGCTTTTCTCTGAAATAGGTTAACGATGTAATAAGTTTTACATAGGTACCATTATTATTATTATTATTATTATTATTATTATTATTATTATTATTATTATTATTATTATTATTATTATTATTATTATTATTATTATTATTATCATTATCGTTATTATTATTTTTATTATTATTATTATTATTATTATTATTATTATTATTATTATTATTGTTACTATTATTATTATTATTATTATTATTATTATTATTATTATTATTTTTGTTATTGTTGTTGTTGATGTTGTTATTATTATAATTATTATAATAATTATTATTACTATTTTTCGTACTTTATCTTTAGCGCATATTTATCATGAGTTTATTACCAGCAATCCATAATTATGTTATCGACGAATAATTACATTTATTACGCTCTAATTAAAATTAAGATTGAGTAATGTATAACAAAGAATATATATAAGAATATATATATATATATATATATATATATATATATATATTTGTTTCGTTAACTCTTATTTTTACGCACATATTTACGTACATATATAAATATTCATGTATGTACGTAAGGAAGGTCAAGGAAAGACAAATTTTGACACGGAATGGACAGCGATTTTATCACTTCTTTCTTTCTTTCTTTTTTCTATTTCTTTCTTTTTTCTTTCTTTTCTTTTTTCTTTTTTTTTATTTCTTTTCTTCTTATGTCGTCGTTAAAGCGAAAAGCATCTTGTTCCCGCGTGACATCTTTCTCGCTTTCGTGCGCCCTCCTACAGCCGGTCACAATCTACTCTACGTCTCTCTCTCTCTCTCTCTCTGTCTCTCTCTCTCCCTCCCTCCCTCTCTCTCGCTCTCTCTCTTTCTCTACGCACACTCCCACGCGGTCGATCAAACGCTCGTAAACCTTCCTCTCAGCGTAAGGGCACGCCCACGAACACCTACGCGACGAAGAAACGTCCCTGTGATCTAGTTGCAGGATTCTTCCGTTGGTTAATTATCGATCGACAAACCGAATAGAAAGATTAACTGAAATAAAATCGCGATCAGTAGTCGGCAACGATTATGTTTATTTTATTTTATTTTATTGTTTTTTTCTTTTGTTATTTTTGTTATTTTTTTTTGAGAGAGAAAGAATTAATGATATTAAAATGGATGCATATTATTTTCGTTCGTCGATAAAGATCAAATGTTTAGGCATAATAGATCATTCAAAGCTTGGAAATTTGTTCATCTGAAAAATGGCCAATATTTAAATCTTTTTTCTTTCTTTTTTTTTTTTTTCATGTTGCTTCAAACGTAATTTTTCACGCTCACGCACGTACACACAAAATAAAAAAAAAAAAGAGAGAAAAAGAAAAAGCCCACGTTCAACAAAGTATTTTAATCTAGACGGGTTTCAATCACAACGGTAAGAAGTCGAATTGTCAATATTTATCGAACAAATTTTTCCCAACAGCCAGTCGACAGGTCGGTAGCCGCGTAAAATTCCGAAATTGCAAGCGAACCGTGTATTGTGTACCGTCCCGTATAGCTGGATAAACGCCGGGATTTAGCAGTGGGAACGGTGGACATTCTTTTTTTTTATTTTTTTTTTTATTTTATTTTTTTTATTTTTTCCCGTTTTTCTTTTTTCTCCCTCTCCTCCCATCCCCACCTTTCTTTCTTTTTCTCTGAATCCGAGGACGATTTTTAAAATGCGAATGAAAAAAGTCACAGAAATGAAGTAGCAAGAGAGGAGTGGCATATTTCGAACTGTCAATGTATGTGTGTGTATGTGTCTATTCCTGTCGACGAATTGATTTTAATCCGACCGCCACCTTGAACATAGGTATTCATTAATTGTGAATTCGTAATTTCTTGTTCTCCTTTTCTTAAAAGATATTTTAATTCATTGTTTATATCATGTATTACATATCCGTCATATGTGTGATATAACATCGATCTCGATCTTTATGTATTTTTCTTCAGCATTATGATAAAATATTGTCGTGAATAAATAATATTATCATAGTCTTCACGAGAGATCAGTGATAACGTAATCGTAATGTCTACATTCGTCAATCATAAGTCAAAATTTAACTACATACGAGGATAGAATGATCTCGGCATTAACATTCTTGTTAATTCTAACATACTCGATCATGAACGAATATACAGTTAATACAGGGACGACATCATGGTCTTGTTTAGACTTGTTTAGAATTAACAGTGTCAATGAACACTGAAGATACGTTTAAGGCACCGATCAACCGAACATACGAAACCATCTCCCTTATGTTCGTTCACCACCTGTCGGGAACGATTGATCGTAGCCGCTGTACATAGAGGCGTTGCTCATATTAATACCCGGGAATGTTAATTACGATTTGGGATGCGCGTGCTTGATTTTGCGGTACGAGTCTCGCAATTTTGGAATGCTCCAACGATAGTTCAACTACACGTTCTCTCTCTGTACTGTAAATCGAATCAGAGTGATCATTCTACGGTATTTTCTATGTTTTTTTCTTTAAAGAAAAAAGAAAAACAACAAACGAAAAAAATTATGAAAATAAAAATAAAAAATAAATCAGTCTATGAATGGTCTAGTTAATGAGCTGTGCAGTGTATTCGTAAAATATCGTGTGCGATTTAATTACAATTAAAATGTAATTTTAATTTCTAAGTGAAGTTAAATATCAATATCATCTTTGCCATCATCATCTTTGTCTCGATCGTTGTCGTCGTTGTCGAGACTTCTCTATAATATGAGTGAATATTTGGTGAAAGAGTTTGAGCGGAAAGCTTTGAGTTAGAAGAGTAAATCGCCCGTCAATTGATAGATCACAAGTTTAAATCCCCGATTCAGTAATATAAAAGGTTCAAATGTTTTCCACGAATCCTATGTGTCATCATCTCGAATGAAGGGAGTATTCTGGTTAGGTGCGAAACCTTGCGTGGGTGTTGACAATGGCAACGAATGTCTCTTTCTCTCTCTCTCTCTCTCTCTCTCTCTCTCTCTCTCTCTCTCTCTCTCTCTCTCTCTCTCATTCACTCACTCACTCTCTTTTGTATGGTATTTAGCATTGGCTCGTAAAACAGGCTGCTCTTGTATACACGTATATACCGATCACCGGAGTATCACGAGGTGCTCGTGTTTAAACGTACGACCTGCCGAAGGCGATAAAGAAGCCGGCAAGTCATTTAGTAGTAGATTGGATAGTAATTTATTGGTTAAGTTTTATATGATAAATCTACAAGATCGTCTATGACGTTTCGTATAAAAAATTTTATACGATAATGTAGCTTTTATTATTTCAAATTAGTAAGAAAAGAGAAAAAAGAAAAAAATCAAAAAGAATGAAAAAAGAAAAATATATGAATATAGTTTAGTCGATTATTCTTATATAATCGTACCGTTTATTTTACCGGTTTGTTCAGTGATACGATCAAGATTTCACAGTGATAACATTGGAAATATAATATCACCTGTCCTCATTATTCCTTCAATGAACTTTTTTTTCTCTCTATTGTGAAATGGGAAAAGACCGTACACGTTAAAACGTGGGCGAGAAAGACTATATGATACGAGAAGAACGTTTCACGAAGGAAACGTATTTATAGATCGTCGTTACAATTCTCCTACTTGTGGTTTAGTCGTTACAACAAGGGAGTAGTGGTGTGGTGACTTCTCCCTCGATCGAAAAGGAGAGATAATTCATTCCGCGTCGAAAGTAGAACCGCCAGTCCGCTTATGGTTCCACCGATGGTTAGACGCTAATAAATCCACGGTGGTAAGTGCCGTGAAATTTCTTGCTAGGATTCGTGCCAACGAATCCTCCCCTTGTCTTTCCTTTTTACTCTTTCTTTCTTTCTTTCTTTCTATCTTTTTATCTTCCTTTTTTTTTTTTTTCTTTCTCTGCTTGTTTGAGCATTACACGCGCGTTACGTTCATCTTTGGCAATGCCAAGAAAGACTATTCCTTTTTTTCTCGTTCTTTGTGTAATTTTATTTCAGTTTTTTTTTTTTTTACGAAGCTAAAATGCATTGATCTCTAATCGTTACATGTGTGATACCATAATATAGGTATAGTATACATGTACGTTACAAATGCGATAGTATAGTATAGGTAGAGTATATTTACAAATCGAAGGTAGGTTTACCAAGAAAGATTTATATATATTTATATATATATTATATAGGCCGTTTATTTTGAAAGTGGCCTAACTCCATTTATCTTCAAATCGAGATATTTAAGGGTTTGCGTTTCAATGAATTTAAAAATATACGTATAAGATACTAATGAGTCATACTACTTAAGTGTGTATATATATATATATATACACTTATATGTATATATGTATATGTATATATATTTGTTTTTTCTGGTATCAAAATAAATGATAAAGCGATTTGAGAAAAAAGGAAACAGAAGAAGAAGTTCGTCCAACGTTTGAATAGTGCAACATAGAAAACTGCTACTTGGAGTTCCGTGAACCAGGTAAAAGCAGTTATGTTTGAGAAATATTCATAGGATCGGTAAAAGCTTCTATGAGACGGTTAATGAGGTAGATGTTCTCGTCGGGGAATGATGAGCCAGATTAACCGCTTGCCGATCTTGAAATCGTTTCCTCTGTACGAGCATACCGACGGCAAAATACCGACTTTTCAGTTGGCAATTTTCGAGCCAGAGAACTGAAATTCTTGACGTTCTAACGCAGCTTGTTGCGGCTTAGCTAAATCGCTAGGAGCGAAAGAGATAGGCTCGATTCCGACGATGCTTTCAGGGAAATACGTTTTATAAGTCATTTGGAAGGTTATTCAATCCGGTATGGAAATTTGATTTGATTTGATTTGATTTGATTTGATTTTTTCTTCCTTTCCTTTTTTCCTCCTTCCGATAATATGTTCGTGCAATTTTAATCGTTTCTACGATCATCGCTTCTTACGTGGAACAAAATGTATAATGTATGTAAACTATGTGTATATATATGTATATTATTTTATTTTACGAATATATATACCTGTATACTCATCGTAATAGTTTGTCTTTGCTTATCGTCGTATAAACAATAAAACAAAATAAAACAAAATAAAAACAAAAAAAATTATCCCACATAAGGCAATATCCAATGTCGACCGAAGTTATCCGATATTTATTATTAAATATTTAAAGTATTTTAGAGGTAAGTTAAAGAAAAGCGCGCGCGCGCGAGCGAGAGAGATAGAGAGCGAGAGAGAGAGAGGGAGGAAGGAAGAAAGAGAAAAAAGAAAAAGCATTGGAATCCTTGGCAGAATAGGAGATCTTTCCGACAAGTTGTCGTTGGTAGTTTTAATTACGCGCCAATTAATTAGGATACCACCTGTTTTTCCTTTCTTCTTTCTTCTTTTCCTTCTTCTTCCTCTTACTCATCCTCTTTCTCCTCATCCTCTTCTTTTCGTCGTCGTCTTCTTTTCCTTCTCTACCTCTTCCTTCTTTTTACCTTATCGTCCCCTTTTTTATTTACCCACCCACCGGGTACTCGGAAGTAGCCACGCGGGGCCATTAGAAGCTCTAATGCAACCGCGGTACGACGCCTCCTTTTACCTTAGCAAGCGTCGGCGTTATCTCGTTAAGAAATTAACCACGAATTAACGCCGTTTTACCGCGTAATTAGATGACCTCT
Source organism: Vespa crabro (assembly GCF_910589235.1). Lineage (NCBI taxonomy): Eukaryota > Metazoa > Arthropoda > Insecta > Hymenoptera > Vespidae > Vespa > Vespa crabro. The sequence goes on along the minus strand of NC_060959.1, from coordinate 3,540,942 downwards.
AAAGATTACAACCTTCAAGTTAATTTCACGATAGCGTTTCACGTTGTCCGCGCCCCCTTCCCCATGCTTTCCCTTGCTCCTTCCACTTCTCACCCCCTGCTCATCCCACCCACCCTCCGTTCCCTCTCTACTTCACCCAACCTTATCCATCTCCTGCCTTTCCTCTTAGTCTTATAAAGAGAGTGAAAAGAGAGGGGGGTTCGTTGACGAGGTCTTCTTTGCCTTTAAGCGTGAAAATGAAAATGCATTTTCGATCGTCGTCGAAGAATTTTCTTCCTTTGTTCGACTCGAGGAATTACATTCTCTTTGTTATCTACTTAGATAGTACTGTATAATATTTAAGTATAAGAACATGATAATAATATGATTATTAAGGTTTTAAGAGATGAAGGAAGATAATTTTATGTTAGAGATAAATATATAAGGAGTTTTTAGTTACGATGTTTCGAACGTTATATTCGTCCGACTTATTATATTAATCCCGAACGAGTGAATATTCGAATGAATCAATCGATGATATTTCTACATACTAATTATGTTTATTAATTATGCATATGTTTCTTTCACGTTTTCCTCCCAACGTATCGTAGCCTAATCAGAATCTTTTTGATCTTTTTCTTTTATTTATTTATTTAATTCTTTTTTATTTTCATTTTTTTTATTTTCTTACAAGAACGCCAACAGACATAAAAATATTATTTCTTTTAACTCGGTTGTTTCCGTTCACTATCGATAATTAGCAGCAAATTTTTGAGGGGGGTAATTAGTTAATGAAACATCCATCCGAACGGTATGCATATCTATCTATATAGATACGTTCGGAAGCTCGTCCCGAATCTGTACATCTACCTACATTTGTAATTATTTCGCGAGTCTAATGGAACTGAACGGAGGAACACAGTGATGCGTGATGAATACTGCTGGTTGGTTACATATCCGCTTAAAATGAAAGTACGGAGAGATTATGAGTGTGAAATTTGATCGAAATTTAAACGTGGCCCGTGAAAGTTGAGTCGAATTGAATAAATAACGATTATAATAAAAGATTTTTAGGGAATCTTTCAGACATATACATATACATATACATATACATATACATATACATATACATATACATATATATATATATACAATATATTTATTTGTTTCTTTTGGAATAGGAATATCTTTTTGCAAAGAGGAATACACTCGTCAAATGAAAATACGACAGCTTTGAGATCGTTTGTCGCGATAAATTGATTCGAGTTGTACTTACAACATGCCAGTGTCTGTCTGTTCGTCTGTCTGTCTGCGTGTCTGTTTACCTGTGTGTGTATGTATGTATGTACATGTGAGAAAGAGAGAGAGAGAGAGAGAGAGAGAGAGAGAGAGAGAGAGAGAGAGAAAGAGAGAGAGAGAGAGAGAGAGAGAGAGAGAGAGAGAAAGAGAGAGAGAGAGAGTATGGGAGAGAGAATGTATGCGCACGTTAACGTGAGCCCGATCAATTATCTCATTAGATTCATTAATTGGGCCCGGAGGCCAACCATGTGGGAGCTATGGAGGAGATCTATCTTCGCAGAGTAACGAGAATACTGGGTTCGAAAGCGCACGCGACAGGACGAACATTGAAAATGACCCGGTGACCTCTTCGTCTCTTATTCGCTAATGATAACGATAATGATAACGATATCGATATCGATATAAATCAAATCGAAGATATTCTCTCTTATATTTTCAATGTCTTGAAAAATAATGAATCGTTATTAATTAATGATAATTGAGTGACAATAAGAATATTTGCTTATATGAATTAATAGATATTTTATTGAAAGTCTTTAATATTTATTCATCAAAATAAAATGTGAATATCTGGATATTCAAATGTTACATAAGTAAAGCATTCGAATGTTAAGTATTTGTATCAAATGAATATAATTTTTACTTATATAATCTTAATTTTTTTCGTCTAAAAAAGATATAACAAGTGTTGAAAATAAAGCTTTATATATTGTTATCTCGAAAATATCATGCGTTTTTGAGAAAAATTGTTCGGTCAATTATTATATACAATTAATAATATTATAAATTAATATTATAAATTAATGATTATATAAATTATCTGGATTTCGAAAGACTGAGGGTAGGAGATATATTGTGGCACTTATTCTTTTTTTTTTTAAGCTGAAGGTTTCAAAGTTATTTCAAAGTCAATTTTGCTGTTCCTTTTTATTTTTCTTTTTAAATTTTCTTTTTTTTTTAATTTTCTTTTTTTTTAATTTTTTTTTCATTTAAAATTTTCTTCTTTTTTTCTTTTGATAGGAACATACTTTTTTTTTATAATGATAGCATATTATAACAAAATAAGTAACCTTCGTTTGAAATATTTTTGTATTCACCTTCAATTTTACAAGATACGTAAAAACATGGCTTTTGAGAAGAATTACAAAAGATAAAAAATATATAAATTTCTCAAGCAATACCTACATCTGCAATCGTCAATCGTTCGCATATTTCTTTTTTACGATATGTTATTTACGCGCTCTAATGTTTGCACTAATGTGAACGTTATATACGTACGCACATCCGCATGAGAAGAAGGAAATAATAAATACGCTAATTAAACACTTTATGTTTCGTAAATAATAAGACAAAAATAATTCTAATAGTCAATTCAAAAAGTTAAATAGTTATATCTTGTACTTTTCCACAAAAGTTGCTGGTTATCAACATTTTCTTTTTAATTCTATAAATGTAATATTTTGTTATGTATCTCGGAAAATTAATAGTATATATAAAAAAAAATATTTTCAATAAAAGTTACATGTACTTGTATGCAGAATATGTAATCATTATAGAAAATGATTTTCTATTTAAAAAAAAAAATAAAAAAATAGAAAATAAAAAATAAAAAATAAAAAATAAATAAAAAAGAAAAACAAAAAAAGCTCTAAACCTATCACTAAATAAATATCATTATATTCCTCTCCCTTTTTTAAAATCAGATAACTCTCGTCTGAACAATTTTTTTCAAAAACGTTTTTACGAGATACAAAATTCGTAACTTTTGTTTTTTTTTTATATTTTTTTTCTTCTCCACATTCCTATATAACACGAATTTAATAATAATAACTAGATTTTACAAAGTATTACGCTTACGTTTAGCGAGCATTAAGTTATAGATATGAATCAACGATTAATTTTGCGAAAAGAAAATGCATATACAGTCAAAAAAAAAGAGAAGATGAAACAAAGAAGAGTACACACACACACACATACACACATATATATATATACACAACATACACATACACACACACCCGAACATGTGAATTTAAAGTTACACGAAAAGTTAAGATTCGAACGTGAATAGGTTGTACTTAGTTTTAAGTACATGTTTCTCCGTTGATTTTACGGTAACTTCAACGCTCGCGTAGAGGATAAGCACGAAATGTGATGCAAGAGAAAACAAGAGAGAGAGGGAGAGAGAGAGAGAGAGAAAGAGAAAGAGAACACCTTGACCAACGACCATGAATTCAAACTTCGATCTAATTCTCGAAGGACCACGCGCCGTGTGTATCTACGACAGTGTCACCAAGGAGTTGCTAGATAGTTGTGGCCCAGATTGAGGGTGATTGGGTAACCACTAAGTATATCGAGCTTAGAGTACTCTAGAAACCTTCGTACAAGAGCGTGACACTCGTCCGTTCAATGACGGTGTGCCACGGAAACGAGGAATTTGCTGAGATAGATGAATAGAGAGACAGATAGAGAGAGAAAAAGAGAGAGGGGGGAGGTAGAGGGAGAGAAAGATTTCGTATGCTATGCCATACTCGTTAGTAATTATAATTTAATTGCTCGTTCTCACGACGAATGGCAAATGAATTCATCCGACACTGTCTTCACGAATTTGCAGTCACTGATTTACTTGTTTTTATATGTGTATATATATGTGTGTGTAAGTATGTATGTATGATATGTACACGATTCCTATTTATGAATCACGGAAAGTAACAACATAAGTTTCACAAATACGAATAACGTATTCGTTGTGAACGAAGCTTTAACCGCGCGTAATACGCAGCTTGAATACATACGAGAGCAGCCTCTTCGAGTGAAACTCGTATCCACGCTTTCGGTGTTCCGCTACAAGATTACTTATCGCGCCGGAGACAGGGTACTCTACTTAAAAAAAAAAAAGGAAAGATAAAAGAAGAAAGAAAAAAAAGAGATAAATAAAGAAAAGGAGGTAGAAGAAAAACAGAATTGATCGACCCGACGTTCTTCATATGACTTTCCTTTTCCTTATTCTTTTTTTCGGCTTCCTTTTCTTTCTTTTTATTTATTTATTTATTTATTTTTTTATTCGTTCCTACCTCTCTAGTACTTTCGAACTTTTTCTCAAGACATTCATTGTTGTTCATCGTAATTCATCGTACGCAATTTTATGGTGTTCATCGGCTCGATTTCATGGATAGAGAGAAAGAGAAAGAGAGAGTGAGTGAGTGAGTGAGAGAGAGAGAAAGAGAGAGAGGGAGAGAGAGAGAGAGAGAGAGAGAGAGAAAGCAAGACAGCCACGTGGTTCGTACTAGAATTGGCTTCGGTAAAAGGAGAGGAAAAAAAGAAGATAAAGGAAGTGGCACGCGCGCCATTAACAGACCACGGTGAGTGTAATAAAGGTGCTTGCTCGTTGGATAAAAAACGTGCCCTTTTCAGATGCTAAGGCATTCCTCATTCGATCGGTCTAATGGTTCCGTGTTCGGATGTTATTCTGACTTCTTACAAGATAGCGAGACATGCATTTTGATTCCAATGGCATCGTATCTCTCTTTCTGTCTCTCTCTGCTTTTCTTTTACTCATTCCGTTTCTATCTTCATCGTACTATCTGTCTCTCTCTCTCTCTCTCTCTCTCTCTTTCTTTCTCTCTCTCTCTCTCTCTCTCTCTCTCTCTTTCTTTCTTTCTCTCTCTCTCTCTCTGTTTTTCTTTTTTTCATTGTTTGTTATCATCTGTTTCACCAGACCCAAATCATATTTTTGTTTAGGCTTTTCTATAAACATCGTTAGTATCGAAGCCTTTCTACACGATTTTCGAAAAAACAAAAAAAATAATAAAAATAAAAAAGTAAAAAAATATCCCATTAAAAAGTATTCACAAAAACAAAGAAAAAAGGAAAAAACCTTCGAAAGAGTACCTCTCGCATGTTGGCGCGAAAGTGCGTAACCCGTCGATTTATGTTTAATTACATCGTAATTGAAAAGTACCGAGGGAACGTTATCGCATTGTCCGATGATGCTCTTGCCTGATACAGCATCAGTTGTATCAAAAACAACGATAGAAATGAAAGTCGATCATTATCGGACGGTTAACGTCGAACGGTTGCTGTTTTTTTCGTTTCTCCCTATTTTACTTCGGAACGATGATGATAAAAGGAAAATAACGAAAAAGAAAACAAAGAAGAAAGAAAAAGAAAAAAAATATATATATGTAGATACATATGTGTGTATATATTACGCGATATGTATATATATACATATATATATATATATATATATATATATATATATATATATATATATATATATATATATATATATACGCGAAACCTCGTATTTTTCTTCGATTTGTGGTGATAGATCGATCGTTTCATTTGATGTATGTGTATATATATATAGATGTATATGAATATATACACACATACATACACGTACGTATTTACATACATATGTATGTAGTTCGCTCGAGCGAACAACGTTGGGGCAAGAAATTCATCGCGATATCTCGATCGCGGTTTAAAAGAACCGTAAATAACGGTGACCGTAAACACGCACCGCAATCTGCGCTTTTATCGAGCCGAATATTTTTACGAACGTTCTCCTCTTCCTCCCTCCTTTTTCTTCTTCTCTCTCTCTCTCTCTCTCTCTCTTTCTCTCTTTCTCTCTCTCTTTCTCCCTTTCTCTCTCTCTCTCTCTTCGTCCCTCTTCTACCAATCCTTCATGTATTGATAAACGTTCAAAGAGTGTTTCTTAAAGTGGTCAAGGAGTATCCGCATCTTCCGTGAAGATGTTCCTGCCCAGTCTCGTCTTCCTACTTGCTGTGTACACAAAACGTTATATGCCAATCGTCGCAAAGTGAGTTCTCAGCCTCTCTCTTTCTCTCTTCCTCTATCTTTTTTTCTTCCTTCAATCATCTACCAGGTCTGTCTTCGTTTCTTTCGATGGTAGCAACACGTTCGAACCGAAGTAGCTTTTCTCGGGTAAGAATAAGAAAGAAAGAAAGAAAGAAAGAACGAACGGTGAGTAAATGTTCTTCTTCTTCTTTTTCTTCTTCTTCTTCCTCTTCCTCCTTTCGACTTGTCCTTTAGTGCTCTCTCTTTCTCTCTTTCTTTCTCTCTCTCTCTCTCTCTCTCTCTCTCTCTCTCTCTCTCTCTCTCTCTCTCTCTCTCTCTCTCTGTTTCTCTTTCTCTACTTCAACCATCTTTACCCTGCTTCTGGTACACTGCTTCCTTCCCCTTCTCTCCATCCCTCTCCCTCTCTCTTTTTTTCTCTCTCCCTCATTCTCTCCCTCCCGCTCTCTTTCTTTCTCTCTCTCTTTCTCTTTTTCCTTCTTCGTCTTTTTCTTCTACCTTTATCTGGAGGTCAACGTACAGGCACATGGCGTAACCGAAATCACATACGCGTTCCTTGCGAACTCACTCGTCTGTGACTTGTGTTGTCTTTATTTGGTCTCTAATTGTTTCTCCTCTCTCCCCCTTTCTCTCTCTCTCTCTCTCTCTCTCTTTCTCTCTCTCTCTTTCTCTCTCTCTCTCTCTCTCTCTCTTTCTCTCTCCCTCTTTCATATGAGTAAACAATTTCTTTCGTATATACGCTCTAACGATTATTTCAGCTTAATACGTATTTTATAATTTAATACAAGAGAAAATGTTTTTCATTACATACACAAAACTAGACTCATCGTATTATAAATGTTATCAAATTTTAATGTATATTTGTAGTATCTTTTGACATCAATCGTTAAGCGATGATCATGCGAATCTTTATAATAATATCAAGATAATTTCCAAATAATGAAACATTCGCTTCGAATTTCTTTGTACGATCGTCCTCGAAGCAGAGCAATAACTGGGTAACGGCGGTCGTCGGCTTTGCCAGTTCGAAGGTGGGTCCATTACCGTCTTCGGACAATGACGTTGGCTTCTTTGGATCAGGTTGGGTCTGTAGAGTACGTTCCTACCTGGGCCCGAAACGTTCGGGCTGCGGCAGAGACGTGCCGGGAAGGTAGCCGGGTGTCGCAAAGGCCAGATTAATGGTCCCAGAGAATTCTTGGTAGTCTATCCAAGACCGGACCTGACTCTCCTTCCTCCTCACACCCTCGCTACCTCTCTCTCTTTCTCTCTCCCTTTTTCTTTCCTTCTCATTCTCGCTTCGAACGGCAATGCCAGAAGGCCGTACGTGACGTGTATAGCCCAGAAACACCACCCACGTTAAGAAAATTTCATTTTCTAACGTGGTATCTTTTATACACGGATATATTTTTCAAAAAAAGAATGAAAAAAAGAAAGAAGGAAAGTATTTCTTATCACATTTTTCTAAGATTTATCAATACGGTTAAACAAAACAGAATAGAGAATTAAAAGGATCGATGATTTATCGAAACGTTTTAATGTGCAACGTATGTAAGTAAGTACATACTTATATACATACGCTCTCATGCTCTTGAAGGAAGCGTTTGCGTGTTCGGCTTCAAGGAACACATTAATTATTCGTCATTGTTTTATGTAACCAGAAGACAGTTATCATGACGTAACGTGTACCGAGTCGCGTGTTACATTCCTCTGTACTACTACATACAGATCCGTGATGATTATTATTTCTTTGGATAATTTTATATTTATCATGTATTTCGTCAAACTATATATCAGATTTTCTATCTGCCATTTTTTAAACATACTTTCGACTATTGAATAAAAAACAAAAAGAAAAGAAAAAAAGAAAGTTTTATGGTAAGGTTTTTTTTTAAAAGGACCCTAAAAGTACTTAAAGTCGTATTTTGAAAATTGATATAAATCTTTCTTGGAAATTATGATTTATTTTTCAATAATCTTTTACTATGAATAATACTAAAGTAATTAAGATGAAATAAGAAATTTTTAAACAATTCTTTTGTCATTGTCTTTTTTATAAATATTTTCGTATTAGTAATAATAAATCCTAAAACTATATAGACGGTTGATTTGTGACCATGTGATGAACTATGATAACCCTTGTCTTAAACTCTACCTACGTACGTTAAGTACCAAATTACCTGAATTTCTACCCTACTCGAAGAAGAGCCTTAGGCCGCGGTTAAAACCTCGTTATTGTCTTTGTACTATTTCCAACCTTAGTTCTTTGTCTATCGCAAACTAATAGAATAACGTATTACTGTTAGAAAACAATATTTATTTACGATATTCGACAACATTTAATTCAATAAGAAAAATGACATATTAATTAACGATTAATTTCTTGAATTTAGAAATCATCTCCGTAATCTCGAATTTAATTGTTGGGGAATGTAACATCGAAAGAATAAGAAAGAACGAATGAAAAAGAAAGTTCAAAGAAATCCGAGACAGCGTTACACAATATTTTAAACTGTTACGAAAATCTATTAGTAAAAATTTATGACCGATCTGCTTGCCATTGAGTCACGCTTTATTTCTTCTTCCTTTTTATCTCTGTTCGAGAGTGTCCGATCTTAGCGAACGTAACTTCTTCGAACGAAGCGATAAACACAGTGAAACGGCGATAACGAATCGATTAGGCTCTCATTCTAAATAATTTTGTCTAGTAAAATCCGTTTATATATTGAACTCGTCTCTCATTCTTTCTTAAGTCTTTAGAATATTTTCCCTGTTTCTTTTCGACGCTCGATAAGGAGGGAGGGGGGAGGATAGAGAAAGAGGAAAAGATAGATTTTTCAAAAGTATGTATTTTTTTTCTCTTTTTTTTGGGGGGGGAGGAACGGAGAGTATAAGATTGGTGATCTAATATCATTCTTTCGTGTTAGAAATAACTTAGTTCGTTTCCTAGCGTTTAAAAGTAAATTAATAATGAACGATATCGTGAATATAAACGTATAATTATCGCATTAAATGTCGCGGTTTGATTATTCGAAAACAGGTTGGTAATAAAGTATACCATAGGACATACGTTTCATCATCGAGTGTATTAAATTCATTATGAAAGGCCAAGTATCCGTGTTTCATCCTTTTATCGTAAAACACGAGCGAGACAATCGCTCGCGTTTGAACATGTACATATACATAGACATCTACGTACCTACACACACACACACACACACACACACACACACACACACACACACTTGTGTGTATATATATGCACATATATTTATATCTATGTGTGTATGTATATATATATGTATATATGAACACGCACGTAATAGATAGCTTGCACGTACATAGATACGTATGTATTACGATTTACACGATTATGGATGTCGCTTTCGAGGCACTCCACTTTAGGTGGCCATTGGCGAAAGTCGGTAGCCACTTCTTCCGTGGCATGGCTACGAGCGTTGGAAGTAAGAGTAACAATTCGAGGAACGCTTCCTCTATCTCGTAAACTTTTATTTTTACGAGTAGACGAGGCCAAGGAAATATCAGGCAAAGATTGTAAATAATACAAAGATCGTCGTAAGGCGTCACTTTTTCTTTTTCTTCTTTTTTCTTTTTTTCTTTCCCTCTCTCTTTTCCTATTTCTTTTTTTTTTTTATCCACTTACATCGAATGCACCTCGTAAGTGGGTGAGTTCTTCCGTATGCACACATGCAGTTGGTATCGTTCGTGTATGTAACCAAACTTTCCTTGTAACGTTCGAACGAACGTGGAAAAGAGATCGGATGGGCATAGGGCGCGCCGTTGGTGGCTAGCTGGGTGGTTGGGTATTTTTAGGGAGAAGGAAAGGGAGAGGGGGAGATATATTCGTGGAACGTTTTTTATGTACAAAAATCAACGATTTTTTCTCATGATCGTTTCTCGTAACAGTCGATATTTTCCATACTAACAAACTTTTCAACGTAGATTGGAACAGGCTTTTCCTCCCTCTCTCTCTCTCTCTCTCTCTCTCTCTCTCTCTCTCTCTCTCTCTCTCTCTCTCTCTCTCTCTCTCTCTCTTGTATCACGAAGATTAAAAAAAGAAGGAAAAAAGAGGAAAGAAATATTAGGATTTTAAAGATTTATTTTTTCGTTGGTTCCTGAAAGTGTCGATGCTCTATCGGATGCATGTCTCTAGGCGCCAAGAAGGGTCGTTGTTCTTTCGTCAGTCGTACAAATGCGTTCAACTTGACCCCGATTACGTCGAATCGGATTTCCCAAGTCCCGTTGATCCTCGGTGGATACCCTCGAATCAATCCTCAACGACATCCCGACACGACAAGCGATTCGAATCGTTTGGAAAGTGAAACTTTGTCTCCGCCTGGCGACTTTGACGAAGATATGTACGTTTCCCCAGTCTCTTTGATCGAGACGATTTATCGAACAGTAATCGAAAACCTACTGATTTATTTCTTTTTCTTTCTTTTTTTTTTTATCTATTCGCACGTTTTATTTCGAATACGTACATTTTCTTTAATTCGACGCCATATTTCGGTCGTATAATAATAAAGCGTTTTTATGTTTGCACGTTGAGAGAACAAAATTATAAAGGATGTTAAGTAGATACATTAATCACTTGAAATACGATATTTAATGTAAAGTAATTGTAAAATTGAACAATATCTGGAGAAAAATTGGTAACAAATTAATAATAATTATTCGGTAAGAGATATTCGATAAGAGAAAATAATATATACTGCGAAGGATTAATAACGATACTACTTATAACTCATGATAATAATTATGTAATAATAATATATAATAATAATAATAATAATAATAATAATAATAATAATAATAATAATAACAATATGTAATAATAATAACAATAATAATAATAACAATATAATAATAATGGCGACTGCTAACAGCACGGATTCAAATATAGTGATAACTGCAGTAATAGGGATGGCGTGTGACGAACGAGCGAAACACAACGTTGTCGTGAAAAATGTAAAAGGTCGTATTTCAGCAATTAGAAAAAAATTTCCACACGAAAAAATATGATCTATCTTATCAGAAAAATTCTAGGAGAAAAAAGAAAAAGACAAAAAGAACAAAAAAGATAGAAAAAAAATTTGGGAATACGAATGGGAAGAATTCCTCGTATTCTTCGGCGTATCATCCGTAAAACGATAGAAGGAAGGAGAGATGAGGAGGTGGTGGTGTGGATCTGGAGAAAGAGATAGGTAGTAAAGAGGAGATGGGACTAGGAGGGAGGAGTAGAGTAACGAGTACTTTTGAAAGGGGGGAAGATTTTTGGAAAGGGTAGCTAGAACGCGTAGGTTAGGGCAGTTGCGTGGATGGCGGGCGTCGCGGTCGCTCACGTGGCTCCCCACCGTGTTCCACAGCATCGGCGTTCTCTCCTTCGTGTTCTCTCCCCTCCATCACTGGTAACGCGTTGCTTCCCCTACCACACGCTCTGTTCCCCACCTAGGGTGACACTAGCGCCGCCACGCCTGCCGCTTCGCAGTAACGCGACCGCTTTCGTCGAGAGTGCGTTGTTTTTTCGTTCGCTATTGTTGTTCGTGTTATTCTATTCCTCAAGTGCGCTTTCACGATTTTCATTAGCAGATCGCCCCAGCATCGATAGAGATTGGTTGGTCGCGCGTTCATGAGCAATATATTCCGAGAAAGGCGGATGTGCCACATAATATTTTAGAGTGATCGAACGACGATCCCATCTTTCTCTCTCTCTCTCTCTCTCTCTCTCTTTCTCTCTTCCCCCTCCTTCCCCAGAATTTATCTTCCTTTTCTTCGTTACTTTTTTTTCCTTTTTTCTTTCTTTCTTTTTTTTTTGTTTCTTTCTTTCTATCTTTTCCCTCTCGACGGGGGAAGAAATTTTTGGTGCGCGTGTTTTCTGTATTCGTCGAGCGATACGGGGTTATAATATACATAAGTGTTGCTGATAGAGATAGAAAGGAAGTATGCAAGACCGTATCAACGAAAGGTTGGAATATCGACGCTCCAGCGTGAGATTTGGTTGGTTAGTACGTGTCCGTATGAGATGAGGAAGATCGGCCATCGTTGCTAGAAGCGAGTGAAGAGAGAAAGAGAGTGAGAGAGAGAGTGAGAGAGAGAGAGAAGTAGAGAGTGAGTGAGTGAGATAGACCGATGGTATTGTAAGAAAGAGGGAGAGAGAGAAAAGCGAGAGAGTACTATTGGAATAATCTAAAAAAGAACAGGAGTGAGAGAGAGAGAGAGAGAAAGAGAGAGAGAGAGAGAGAGAGAGAGAAAGAAAGAGAGAGAGAGAGAGGAAAGAATGGGTGGGAGAGGAAGAGTGCAGACTAGCCGCGTTAGTACGCGTCGCGACGCTGTCGGCGCGATGGCCACGTGCCTCAAAGGATATGCCGTTGTCGACGCCGCCGTCGCCGCAGCAACATCGGCATCAGTAACAGCAACTAACAGCGTCGTTCTACGACATTGACAGAAAAAGAGTGCGTTCGGTACTATTGAGAGTTTACGAGTTACAGTGTCTTTCTTGTTTTTAGTAAAGTGATCGGTGCTCTTTAATAAAAGAGAGAGAAAGAGAAAAAAGAGAGAGAGAGAGAGAGATAAAAGAGAAGAAAAAAAGTCGTGCGTGAGAGCGCGTAATTTTTTTCGAATTAAGACGGAAGTTTCTTATCAGTGTGAGATTCAGTGCTTTAGGTTTTGGTGGATCGTTGTTTTCATGAGGAAAAAAGTAAAACTTCGATAAGGATAAAGAGGTGGTGCGTTGTAATAGTGGCTCGTCGATACTCTTTTACTTTCTTCTGCTTCAGCTATGACGAAGATCTTAGAAACATTCGTATAATCGTCCGAGGGAAAAGATAATCTTTTTATCTTGGCACGTGGTGGAGTAATAAAACGTAAAAGTAGTTTTGCGCGGGACAAGAAAAACCTCGTTGGTAGAATACAGGAGTGTGGGGGCGAACGAAAGAGTGGTTCGAGAAAAAGAGAGAGAGAGAGAGAGAGAGAGAGAGAGTCAGAGAGTGAGAGAGAAAGAAATAGGAAGTGGTAGGGAGGGGCGGTGGAAGAAGAGGGGTGAGAGTAGGTAGGAAGGATCGTCGAGGCAGAGGAAAGCAGTGGAGTGGTGAAAATCTCGACGCGAGCTATACGGGGCGGGTGAGAAGGGCCAGGTCGTGGAGTGGGGAGTGATGCCGGTGAGGGTGGCGCAGCGCCCCCCAGGTGGAATATCACTCCACGCCGGCGTGCCGGTAGCGGCCAGCAGCGTAACCGCCTCCGGTCCGTCGGGCCGGTGCCTCGGGGGCCCGGCTGCGTCCCCCGCCGGGTCGCCACCGCTGCCGCCGTCACTGCAATCTCTCGGCGGCGGCATAAGCGGCAGCAACAACAACAACAACAATAATAGCAATAACGTTAATAATAGCAACATCAACGGAAACAATCAGTTGATCAACAGCAACGGCGGGAACGGGAGCATTATCGGTGGCAACTCCTTAAACGGCCTCGGCAATTTGACCAACAACAACGGGAACGGTCTAAGCAACAGCAACATCAATACGACGGCGTCGAGCATCGGTGCCGCCGCCGCCACGACGAACCCGCTCCAGGCAATGGCATCGGCCGCGGCCTCGCTTACGCAGTTAAACAACATGGCGAACGGGCCGCTGCCGCCGCTCGCAGGGACCGGGCCCCCGAATTTACCGGCTCCACAGCCTGCGACAACGCCGACGCATGCCGGTGGTCCACCGACGCCACACGGTGGCGTCGGGACGGGACCCCATTTGAACGGGGCCTCACCAAGTCCTCATCCTATGCCACCCCATGGCATGATGAGCGGATCACCGCACGCGCCCCATCCTCATATGCCGGCCGGAGGACCTTCGCCTCATCCTCATCATCCTGCTCCTCATATGGTCGGCTCGCCTCATCATCCAGGCCCACATCCGATGCCACCAAACGCTGCTGGAATGATGGCCCCAACTGGTATGCAACCTCAAAGTGCTCCTGGAATGTGCGGCCCTGGACCAGCCGGTCCAATGGGACCACATGGACATCCTCAAGCACCGGGACAACCTCACATGCACAACGATCCCTTTTATTGTTCACCTTTTGGCTCTCATTACTTCAGGTAATTTCACTTCGATAGTAATCCTGATTAAACACGAATCGATCCGAATGATATTCTTCCTTTACATTATTTTCTTGTACTCGAAAAGACGAAAGGCGCCTCTGACCAGTGTAATTAGGGAAGTTGCGAAGCGAAAGAAAACGGTGCCTTCGTTACGTGACGCTATATTGTCACCTGAGATATACCTCCTAGGAAAAAGAGCACAGGTGTACGTGTCACGTGGGACGATCGATCCGTTAGCTTCTACGCGCTATGTTTAATGTGTATTTGTTGTGCTCTATGAACATCATGTGGGCGTCCATCCGATGCTTTGGATATTTGAAATTTTATAGAAAACTATGTACGCGTGCGTGCATTCGTGCGTGCGTGCGTGCGTCCGTCCGTTCGTCGTACGTTCGTTCATTCGTGCGTTCATACGTGCTTTCGTACGTGAAAATCAAAACCACAGACGAGTTTTATGATTTCCCGTAATTCTCTAGCCAGTTACTTCCGTATCACGATAAGTGAATGGCTCGTGTAATGTGTATCGATTACTTTGGTGGTAGTTTCTTTCATATCCGGCCGTTAGACAAATACTGCGACAATCAGTTGATCAAAGAAGAACGAGATGTCGATGGAAACGATTTCTAATTGCTCACTCGCTAACTTTTAGTCTAAGATGTTCGATCGTAATTGTTAGAATAGGGAGGGAAGTTCTTTCTATCTATACGGATGATTTAAATGCGTCGTACGTTCACCCGTACCATAACACACATCGCTGTACAAAGATTACCTTCCGTGACGTTTCACGCTTCGAATTTATTTTTGACGATACGATTTAATACCCATCGCGTGTCCTCCGATCGTTAAAAAAGTTTCAACTTTGCCCCTTTAGCTTAGGACTCGGGTAAAACGCGAATAAAAAGGAAAACAAACAAATAAAAAAATGTTCGGATTCTCTTGGAGGGATCCATCTCGATGTTGCCAGGCTTAGAGTATTAATTATCGTTTACTGTTCAGAACGTTATCAACGGATTCAACGAACAGTGGATTTCTACTTACAATTAGTCGTACATTTTCAAAAGGATATTGTTTTACGGTTCGATACTTCGTTCCATGCCAATCGTCGCTTACTAGTAGATACGTTCTCCCGGGCGTAGTAACAGTATAACCGAAGAATCCGTTATCGTACCTCGGTCAGAATCTTCCTCTGGCGACCGTTGTGCGTTCTCGAACGTGCCACGCGACATGGTTGCAGCTATATTCATGAAGGACGCGCGCGTTCGTTCGAAATGTGCCTGTTAACTTCTGATCTTCGAGACGTACCGTTATTCGACGGCACGAACCCGAAAGATGTCCTTTTCTTCCGTGATACTATGACGATCTATGTAGGGAGAATGGTGATGGAGGTGACGACGGGAAAAGAAATTAGACAGCGAGAGAAAAAAGAGTAGACAAAAGTCGTTTTTTTCCTTCTTCATTTATTTATTTCTTTGTTTTCTTTTATTCATTTTGTGTTATTTCTTTTTCCTTTTTCCTCCGGTGACTTCTTCGAAGCTTGAGATTAAATCACGTAGAACTATCACTTGATTGTATATACCGGTTGGTTAATGGTTGCGTTCGGATTAGAAAGGTAGAAAATGATTTTAACGAAAAGACAGTATTACAAAGTATTCGACGAAGAAGGAGGTGAAAGGAGGTGTAAAGTTAGATCGTGAGTCGGTGAAATTATTGGTCGACTGACAGGGACACGTGCTGCTGCTATACTAGAGAACATGTCCTCGCGAGTCAGGTGCATTGAAAGCCGTCGTCGTTGTCGTCGTTGTCATCGTCATCGTCGTCGTTGTCGCCGTCGTCGTCGTCGTCGTCGTTGTCGTCGTTGTCGTAGTTGTCATCGTCATCGTCGTCGTATCTTAACTTCAGGTGCTCCGCAGGTGGGAGGTATCCCTCGTGCAGGTGTTCGCGTACATATTCGTTCGCGAAACGCGACTTCCTCCTTCTACATATCTTGTTGGCTTTCTCGAGGTACATAGCCAAAGAGACGACGTCTTATAATTAGACGTTGCCTGTTTCCAGCGATGGAAGGAAGGAAGGAAGGAAGGATAACGGATCGAAATCAATAAAGCATGGTTATATCTCAAACGCGTTTGTTGGAAATAGTGGTAAGAGCATTTGCTTGTAACTTTTCGAGAGATCGTCTTTGGAACGAAAGATAAACTTATGATATGGGGGTCGAAAGTAGAACTTTTGCTGATTCATAGGAGTTTCGTGCTTCTTCTTTTTTCTGTTTATATATATATATAATATGATATATATATATATATAAATATATAATATATATATATATATATATATATATATATATATATAAATAATATGGATAGGACCTGCTGGCATAGGTGTACACGATTATCCAGGTAGCCTTTGGCCTTCCTCGTATCCGGTCTGGACGTCTCTATCGGACTGACATCATCTCTCCAGTCGCTGGCCCTGTCTGATAATCGGACAAGCTCATTATCATAAGCGTTCCACCCTGGTACATTCGCACGAATCACCGAGCTACTTTGCTCGAGATATCGCGAGGAGATAACGGTTTTCTTCATTTTTTCCCTCTTTCTCTCTCTCTCTCTCTCTCTCTCTCTCTCTATCCCTCTCTCTTATCGTTTTTTTTCCTTTCTTTCTTTCTTTCTTCTTCTTTTAAGACTTCTCCACACCGTTCAAACACAATGGATATATGCCTTCGCTTCCTCGTTCGCTGTCTCGCTCACGAATTTTAAGGTCTGATTCCCGCGATGATGATGATGATAATGGAGAAAAAATATGCCTGGTTCATCGATCGGTAGAAGATTTTTGTTCTCTTCATTAACCGCAAAATATTTCTTAAATTTTTAACGATCGTTTCTATTATCTTTGAGCACTCGACTCGATGGATTTTCCGGGATTTATCATCTTTCAGTCAAGGCCGACGCTTCTACGTCTTATCGATAATACTAGCGGTTAAATATCTAAAGATTCCGACTGGAAACAGACACGAAACGGGATAGTCGAGAAACTCTCGAAAGCACGATCGGAAGTAACGAATACGTATGGTTCTTATCTTATCGCGGCCTCCGGCTAGGATAAGGAAAACCTTGATCGGCTCTCAACAATTCGAATTGGACTGACACGAGACTGCGACGACTCAAAATTTCGCCAATTTTTTTTCTGTCCGCCTGTTTCTTTCTTTGTTTTATTTTGTTTCCTTTTCTTTTTTGCCTTCAAATTTTTGTTGTTTTCTGTTGCTTTCTTCTTATTTTTTCGACACGTGGCAAGTTTCACAAAGTTTTTGTAGAAGAAGAAGAAAGATCCGATCCGATTTGATCGATCTCAATGAAACATATCAAAGATGAAATGGAATAAATATTGTTATTGTTTAAGCTTAACGATCGATAAAACGAGAGAAATCCGATTATAAATATGTAATAATATCGACCCATGACCCACAGTAAGATTTATCGGTTTGCTAATCGGTTAGCACGTGGTGCTTGTCCGGTCTTCACTCGCTTTGCTCGAGGGAAAAAGAGAGAGAGACAGAGACAGAGAGAGAAAGAGAGAGAGACAGAGTCAGAGACAGAGAGAGAGAGAGAGAGAGAGAGAGAGAGAGAGAGAGAGAGAGAGAGAGAGAGAGAGAGAGAGAGAGAGAGAGAGCATTCGCCTTGGTATCTTTGTAATAGTTCTCATATAATTTGTTTCTATTAACCGGGATATAAGTGGACCACGTGCTGGTAACTAGCTACGAAACGAGTCGTTGGTATCCGCTTTCGATGTGGTTTCCTAGGAACTAGGACGTTCTCTCTCTTTCTCTCTCTCTCTTTCTTTATCCATCTATCTATCTATCTATCTATCTATCTATCTTTATCTCTCTTTCATACACACCATACACAAATACATACAAAATACACACACGTACGTATGTACGCATGCATTGACGCGCGCACATACACACACGTATAACCTAGCTTCTTATTTATGAGTTTTACACGCACCGTCGTTCCAGTTTTTGCACGCACGTGCGAGCCTTCGATGAGGAGTCGACATACGAGTAAGACAAATCGCTTCCCGGCCACGCGATACTTCACGATAAACGTTCTAATCCGAATCAATCAGTCGCATAATAACGTTTTCGTTCTAATCCGAATCATTTGGTTGAAGAGCTTTTGCACGGAGAAACAGAAGAAGGAAAAAGAAAAAAAGACAAGACAAGGAAATGAACAACACTAATAAAAACTCAACGACTGTTTTAATCCTTTTACAAGTTAGAAATCTTAAAGTCTCTGAGATTGTTTTCCTAAGGATTTTGAATAGTCGATGATGAATTGAGAAGACAGTGAACGAAGGTTAGATACGATTTCTGATGTGAGATTATCTACTAGTACGCAAAGTAAATACACACTTACTAAATAGATGTCCAAGTCGTCCGGCATAAAAGCCGTGCCCAGGGACCGTATCAGGCCGTATCGCGTACCTCTACGGGCTTCCAGTTTCGCGCGAAACTTTAGACGCGGACAAGCAGGTTCAAGGCACAAGAACACATAACGTGTCTTTCTTCGTTCGAAGTACCGGAATATGAAAGAATGGGACGGGCAGGCTTGGGCGTGAGCATCGGAGGGAGAAGGACGAAAGTAATATTTTTTATGTCCGATTACATAAATATTTATATTTTTGAATGGATTCAATTGTGGATAATTTCTTGAAATTAATCGTGTGCAGTATTGGAAAAAATACAAAAAAAAATAGAAATTCGTCTTCTTATTGATCACAATTTTAAATATATATATATATATATATAATATAATGTGCTAATTAAAAAAAATTTTTTTCTTTCTATATTTATTTATATATAATTTTTTTTTTCTTTTCTTTATAACGAAAGAGGAAAAAAAATTGCGTGCATATAGAAATGTACGCACACAGAAGCGGGGGAACCCTTTGACTAGGGTGGTTTAAATAGCCCGAACGTTCTGTAAATATCACGATATATTTAACGTTTCACGGAGTTCGTTCGCATCGTAATGGCTAAATGAAGCACTGTTATATACACATACCATCGACGACATATTTTTATAATACACGTTTACTTTCGTCTGCGGAATCATAATACATCGTACCTGGAAGGTGGAGATATATAAATATATATATAAATATATATATACATATATATATATATATGTATGTATATATATATAAACATATATACATATATATACACACGTGTATATATATATATATATATATATATATATATATATGTATGTATGTATATATAAAGAGAGAGAGCATAATGGCAGGAAGAAAAATGTAATATTAATAAGAGCCACGTATGTAATTCCTCGTTATCGTCTCGGAGGGAACCCCCTCTTGGTAGGTACATACATGCTAATGCGAGTTTCTTCTCTTTATCGGTCTTTTCGATCACGAAGGAAGGTGCATTTGATTACGTGCTTCGTCGCTAGGAGTTTTCAATCTGGCTTGCTTGTTTCACCACGACGGAGTCCGCCCTACACAAGCGTTGGAATATTATTTCTCTCTCTCTCTCTCTCTCTCTCTCTCTCTCTCTCTCTCTCTCTCTCTTTCTTTCTCTTTATCTCTCTCTATCTCTCTCTTTCGTTTATTTCTATATTCATGATTTCAAGCAATTTTTGTACGCTTGCTGCTACTACAATCTTTCTTATTAGGTACTCCTTAAGGGGGTTTGCTACCTGGATTTCAAGATTTTTCTGCTCTTTTACGTCGGTCTTGGTATTAGCTCTTTTTAATGACTATCTTAAAGCCAGGTAAGAAAAGTATGAAAGAGAAAGAGAAGTGGGGAAAAGAAAAATTGGAAGAGCTGGAACGAACGGGGTTTAGGTAAGAACTCGACAATGGTGACAATGGGGGTAAAAGAGAGAGGGGGGAGAGAGGAGAGAGAAAGAGAGAGAGAGAGGGTAAAAGGCCCTCGGGAGGCCAAGTTGAGTCACGGTTTACCTAGAAACATCGGTGCAGGTGTGCACCTCTCATGGGACAGGTGTAATTTGGCAAACGGCACATCATCGTTGAGCGTTCTCCCGCAGAGAACTAAGGAAACTTTGTCAAGCGCGAGCGCATGTGTGTATGTATGTGTGTATATGTATATATATATGTATATATATATATTTATATTTATGTAGTATTTTCTATCTTTTTCCTTTTTTCTTTTTTCTTTTCCTCTTAAAAAGAGGTAAGAAGAGAGAAGGGGAAGAAGAGGAAAAAATAGAAATATAATCGCAATCTCGTCTTCATTATTTCGAGAACGATCCGATTCTAATGAAGAATAGTTCTATCGTTTGCCTGTTATATGAGTCACTGAAACGTCGCCGTAAAGAGTCTAGCTAATGGGATACATAATCGATAGCGAGTCGTGGAACGTTGACTCTTTTCTAGATCAAACATTCTCGATGACGGTCGAAAGGGGATCGCTCGTGAATCACTGCCAAGAGAAGTGTTTACACGTTGGCTGCATACCACAGAGTGCCCGATGTAAACTTTCCTTATCTAATGTTTCAACTCGGAACTCTGGCTACGATCGTTAGAAAAATCTTAACGACGTTTAAGGTTTTCTTTCTCTTATAAATTCTCTATCTCTCTCTCTCTCTCTCTCTCTCTCTCTCTCTCTCTCTTTCTCTCTCTCTCTCTCCCTCTCTCTCTCTCTCTCTTTCTCTCTCTCTCTTAAAAGGACTATCGACTTAACATCCGGGATATCTCACAAAGGTATACTCGACGGCTTAAAACGTAACGCAGTACACTCACATTTGCAGTTCGTTATTAGGTACGATCGTTGTTGAATGGTGACGGTGAGGGTAAGGGTGAAGAGGGATGGGATGGGATAGGAGAAGGTGAAAAGATCTGTGTGTCGTTCACGGGACGATACGACTCATTAAATCGTTTCGTACGAGACGATCGTAAGAGATTTTCTCGAGATAAGGGCATGGAAGCGTACCGCTTAATTCACTAGAATTCATTTAATCCCGCATTTGTTAGACGGGAAAGGAAGTCTCGCGCGAGGCGCACATCCCACCCAGTGCTTTATCTACCGCAACTATTTTCTCTAATCTAATCGAGAAACCCGATACATTTTAACCTTCGGTATCTGTTCGATCCTCTTTGGTATCGTTTGTCTTTGCTTCCTTTCTTCGGGTTCAATTTTCTATCTCGATTAATAATAAGACGTGTCTAATCGTCATACGTGTCTACGGCTCGTCGAAAATAATAGCTAGTTGGACAAATCAAACATTAAGCTATAAATAATGAAATTAGCGCTGCCTGTCCGAATGCAGAGCACGTGACCTCGCGAACCTCGCCAAGTGTCTGTATATTCCGTAGAGAGAGAGTCAGTCGTGGGTTCAACCGACCTACCTGCGGCTCGCACACTATCAGGATACCCAGCGGTTCTCATCGTAAAGATCATAGAGGATTTTCGTTAGAAAAACATTTTCTTCCAACTATTCTAACAAAAACTGATCGATGATTATCGTAGCTTCCTTTTTCTAACTCTTTTCATTTATCACTAAATCCATAATAGTAAAAGTTTTACTAACGTTTAAAATACGAAACTCTTGTATCGATTATTGCCATTTCGCTATTTCTTCGATTACCTTATGTCTTACATCATTGCAATTTTTGCATAAAATATCAGTTTCGATAAATTCAATTATTTTTGAATGTGTTTGGAAAAAATCAAAGTAAAGTTTCATTGCACAGTTTAAAGTTTCATAGTTTATTTCTTTCTTTCTTTTTTTTTTATTTTTTTTTTATTTTTCTTTTTCTTTTTTTTTTTTTTTTAAAGAAACAAGAAAAGATTTCATTTTTGAGATTAATATAATAATATCGTTACAGATGAGAACCGCGAATGATTTGCCAGTGGAAGCAGTTCGTTCGCGTTGGAGTTGGCTCGGCTGGTCTTCTCTCTTTCTTCATCCCTCCCCTCCTCTGCACTCTCTCCTTTCATCCCTCTCTTTCTCCCTGCCTCTTCCTCTCTCTCACTCCTCTCTCCGCTCCTATTCTCTCTCTCTCTCTCTCTCTCTCTCTCTCTCTCTCTCTCTCTCTTTTCTCTCTTGCTCGCTCGTTTCGCGTCCGCGGATCTCTCCGTGTTCTCAAGGCCGCCTCCTCGAAACCTCCTCACCGCCCTCCATCTTCCTTCGCCTCTTCCTCCTTCACCTCCTCCTTTTCCTTCTTCTCTCCTCGACTCACCTCCCCGTTCGTCGCCTCTATCCTCACCTCGACCTACCTCTCCTTCGTGCGTGCCGCCACTACCACTACCACTACCACCACCACCACCACCACCACCACCACCACCACCACCACCACCACCACCACCACCACCACCACCACCACCACCACCACCACCACTACTACTATTGCTACTACCACACCACTACTACTACCAACCATCACTACTACTACCAACAGCAACAACTCCGTCGCGACTCTTCTCAACCATCTCTCGGCTTCTGTGAGAACTTGGCGCGACGACGCGCCTCTTCTTCCTCCACCTCCTCCTCCTTCCTCCTCCTCCTTCTCATCTTCTCTTACCTTCAAACTTTCGAAACTCTTCGAGCTCTGACTTGATTCCTCTGCTCAGCTTCGCCACGAGTGGAGTATCAGCGTCTTTCGTCCGCGAGAAGAAATTGCGAGCCACCTTGCACACGAGCACACCCTCTCGAAAATGTCGTTTGACCAGTTCGTCTGCCAGTCCAGTCGTTGCTCTCTCTCTCTCTCTCTCTCTCTCTCTCTCTCTCTCTCTCTCTCTCTCTCTTTCTCTCTTTTAATTCTCTTTTTTTTCTTAACTTCTTCACAAGATCATCGGAGCCTACTGTGATCGTCTCTTTTAGATCCAGTCTTTGGGATTCCTTCAATAACGGCGATTAGCATAGAAGGAGACACTCAAGTTAATCGTCCATACGTATCTCTCTTTCTCTCTCTCTCTCAGTCTCTCTCTCTCTCTCTCCTCTTCCCTCCTCTTCCCTCCTCAATGTATTCTTCAGACAGCTTGGGTCAACGGGCTTGAGGGAATATCGCGATACGCTTGTCTCGCGATTTGCATAAAAACGGAAGTCGCGTGCCATGCCGGAGGAGAGTTTTGACAAGCGCTTATGTATACCCGCTGCGAGATCGGATTATCTCCCGTCGATCTTTCCCTCTCTCTTTCTTTATTATCAAAGTGAGTTTCTCTTTCTCCTTCTCTCCCTTTCTCTCTCTCTCTCTCTCTCTCTCTCCCTCTTTCTCTCTCTCTTCCTCTTTCTCTTTCTTTGATTCCGGATCTTTGACCACATCAAGAAGAGATTAACTTCTTCCTCGTGTCCTTTCCGTCTGGCATGATTAAAAATACACATCTTTCAAGTTAGTATTCGTAAAGGACAGTATCTGTGTTCGAATGGTAAAGGAGTAAGGCGAGGAGGAAGAAGAAGAAGAAGACGAAGACGCAGAGGAGGAGGAGGAGGAAAAAGAGAGGGAGAAGCTAAAGAAGGGGTAGATGCTTTTGCTTTATTTCTCTCTTTCCCTCGGTCTTTTTCTTTCCGAAAGACGTATCCCGTTCACCTTGAAAGGTACGTCGCGTGCCTCAGCATCGCGTCCGACTACTCGCGGATAAACCCTTTGGGAGTGAGAAAACCTCGAAAAGTCATATATTCGATTGTACCGACAAAAGAATCCTTCTTGTTGTTGCCGGTGGCCCAGGTAGATCAAACGATGATAATGATGAAATTACTTTCTCAACGGGTATTGTTTATTGAATAGACCTTTTTTTTTATATTGTGCCTTTTCAATTGAGATCTATCAATTATACGAATACGATAGTCTTTATAGGAAAAATCTCTATGGAAAAATTATAACTATATTTCTCTTATTTTTCTCTTTTTTTTCTACACGTTTTTAATTCGCTCATGTACAAAACGGAAAGATTTTTTTATTCGTTCGTATGAAATTTTCATTTTGCGAAGAATTTACTTCGAAGAATTTTATAATTCGTCGAGATCGGGCGAACGTGTACGATGTATAATGTGTGCGCGCGCGAGCGCTTGTATGTGCGTGTCCCATGATTCAAGATAGATTTGCAAAGATTACGCATGATTCACAGTCAGGATAAGGAGTTAGCAGATATGGAGGTCGAACTCGCGGAAGTTTCCAGATCGAGAGGCTATCGTCTCGAAGGACTTACGCCCCGTTATACCGTTTCATCACGATTATACACCCTTCCTCTTTCCTCCCTCGCCTATATCCCTTCTTCAGCCCCCACCGTCCTACCGTCCCCTCTATCCTATCGAAGTTCTAGCCAAGCAAGTAGGGGTCCAGCCGGTCGTGTCGTCACACCGGATTGTTTGTGCCTTAAGCCGGATTTATTCGGCTCCTTTTATCCGCGAAATCATTGCGCGAGATAGATAAATAGAATTCTCTTCTTTCTCTCTCTCGTATTAAACGGGCTTGGAGAAGGACTTTCTCTCTCTCTCTCCCTCTCTCTTTTCCGCTCACTTGCTATTTTTTGTTTTCTTTTCTTTTTTTTTTTTGTTTTCATCTCGATACTTTCTCAAGATCTCGTCCAACTCGCACGAGTTAAGGACGTTTTGTCGTTGGCTGTACGCATTCGCGTGTGGGACGAGCGAACCATTTTGGAAACCAGTTCCGAGTGGTCTAAGAAAGAAAGAGAGAGAAAAGGAAAAAAAAGGATGGAGAACGAAACGAAGAGAAGAGAAGAGAAGAGAAGAAGGTGCGTGTCTCGGGGTCCGCGTGTTGCGTCTCGCTGTGATCACCTACCGAGAAATAATTCCTATGGCGTGTCTCGGGGTCACGGCAAAGTTGTACCACGAGTGGATGCTGGGTGCTCTAACCTACATCTTCATTCTGCACTTTGCGCACGACCTTCTCTTCCAACTTCGTTGTGGACACCCAAGTTTAGTCTTCTTCTTCTTTTTTTTTCTTCTCCTTCTTCGTCGTCGTAGTCCTCCTTCTCCTTCATCTCGTAGTTCCTCCTTTTCTCCTCCTCTTTCTTCTTCTTCTTCAAGGAACGCTCCAAAGAAAACTGAATCTGATTAGGTTAGCACTCAAAGTAATTTAGCCCAACGTAGACTTTTTCAATCATGTTTAGATTCGATTATGAGGTGGAAACGAAATATTTCGTTATACCTTTTTCGTATAATCGTAAAATTCCGATTTCGGTGGGAACGACAATTCTCATTAAAATTTTATCGACCTTAGAAGCGTTCGTTTACCTTCGACGTTTCTAATTCTAATACTCGAGGTAAGAAATATCGATTTTCGGTCAAAAGGTTATGCTCAATCTTTGATCTCGTATTCGAGTGAAACAGATATTTCTTTTTTATTAATTATATCGTTATAACGTACTAATTAATTAAAGCTTTGCAGTAAATCGTTTCTATTTGTTTTGGAATAATATCTAAAAGATAATAATTTCTTCTTACGAACAATCGATCATTTCTCAGATTTTAATTACTATTATTTTGAATTTTCTTCGATTTATTTACTTCAATCGGAAGCTATGACTTTCTCTTTACATTTAGAAGAATAAACCGTGAAATCGTTTTCAGTTCTACATGCTGTTGTTACAGACAACATATTTGCAGACGGTCCGAACTTGTCTCAGACATTTGTCCGATCTGTTCTTCGCCGGCAACGAGTACGGAAATATCCTCTGGCGCGGGGTGCGTTAAACTCACCAACGACGATGAATTCTCTTTTCGTCCTGAATATATTTCAACAGTATATATATATATATATATGTGTGTGTGTGTGTGTGTGTGTGGGTGTGGGTAGGTGTGTGTGTGTGTGTGTGTGTGTTTGCGCGCGTGCGTGAGTATCGCTGCATTCCTTCGTAGAATCACTAATGATAATTTCATTGACGAGAGTTCCTACGTACTTTTCTGTTCATCATCGTTGATCAGTTAATACTAATGACGGTAAAAAAAGATCATCATCGAATACGTCGTCCTTCGAAAAGTTCTAACGGAATATTTCACATCAGGGAATAAGATTGAAACGTTTCGATACTCGTAAAACGTTACCACGACGATTTGGAAACGATCGTAAATTTAGCGACGGCTAAAAATCATATAAAATGTGACTTCCATTTCTCTACGTGACACAGCACATCGAAGAATGTATCATTTCCGTTAGAATACAACACCTTAACATTACCAGATCTCGAAGAGTTAATACAGTTTATTGTCTCAAAGAATTCATATACGATTTAGGAAGATTTTTATTCAGCTATTTCTAGTTACTATGACGATATTTCAATTTTAATTTAGATAACAGTTTGACATATGTCTTGGTGAATGTTATACATACGTGTATCAAAGGACAGTGATGAATGTGTTACAGTAGAAATGAGAAATCATATATTATACTACCCATGTCACAAAATTTGTGTTCTTGTCAACGTGAATACCATCTGTAGATAGAAGAATATTTAAATTTTCGCGGGAAATTCATTCTCTACTGAGAATTAACACATTCGTTATTTCAATGAGCCTATATAGGACCTAGGAAGATTTTTATTTAGCTATTTTTAGTTACTATGTCGATTTTTCAATTTTAAATTAGACGCGAGTTTGACATATATCTTGGTAAATGTTATACATACGTGTATTAAAGGACAGTGATGAATGTATTACAGTAAAAAAAAAGAAATCATATATTATTTCATCTTTACCACAAAATTTGTTTTCGTCAACGCGAACGCCATCTGTAGATACAAAAACATTTGAATTTACGCGGGAATCCACATCCTATTGTGATGGAAGTATGAGGTTTCTGAGAGTTAACACATTCATTATTTCAACGAGCTCATATAGGACAGGAAGATTTTTATTCAACTATTTCTAGTTACTATGTCGATCTTTCAATTTTAATTTAGACATGAGTTTGACATATATCTTGGTGAACGTTATAATATGTTCTTTCATGTATTAGAAGATGGTGAAAGTGTTAGTGTTAAAAAAGAAAAATCATACATCGTTTCACCCATGTCACATCATTTGTGTTCTTGCCAACATTAACGCCACCTGTAGGTCGAAGGATGTTTGAATTTTCACGAGAAATTCTTTCCCTATTATGATGGAAGTATGAGATCTCTGACATTTAATACGTTTGTTATTTCAATAAATTCATATATGACTTAAGATTTTTATTCAGTTATTTGTAGATAATATATTCGATCTTTTAATTTGAATTTAGACATGAGTTTGACATATATCTTGGTGAATGTTATAATATGTTCTTTCATGTATTAGAAGATAGTGTACTTGTTAGTGTTAAAAAAGAAAAATCATACATCATTCTACCTATGTCATAAAGTTTGTGTTCTTGCCAACTTTAACGCCACCTGTAAGTGGCTTGAATTTTCGCGGGAAATTCCTTCCCTACTGTGATGGAACACGGAAGGTATTTATCGGTGGCCTCGACGGAGGGATCTTCTTTATGTTCCTTGCTATGTCGGGGCTATGGATTCTCACGGGACGCGACGTGGCTCGAGAGAACATAGAGAGAGAAAGAGAGGGGGAGAGAGAGAAAGAGAGAGGAGTGGAGAGGGGAGGGTTGTGAGGGAT
>NC_060959.1:3498144-3508144 GCF_910589235.1 Vespa crabro | reverse complement strand
CGTATTTAGATTGTTATGATTGCATCGTAGATAAAGTTGTTACTAAAATTCTAATCTCTCTCTCTCCCTCCTCCCTCTTTCTCTCAATTTCTATGGCCAGCCAAGGAACGCGTCCTCGTCTCTTCTGGCGCACGTTCGTACGCGCACGTAACACACACGTAGCACTAGTAGCGGTAGGAGGAGTAGTGACATAACCTTTTGTCAACCGATTAACCCCTGATCTCACGATACGACGAGCTCTGTCACGATCTGGGAAACACCTGATGTTATTTTCTACGTCACTTTCTCTCTCTCTCTCTCTCTCTCTCTCTCTCTCTCTCTCTCTCTCTCTCTCTCTCTCTCTCTCTCTCTCTCTCTGTTTATCTATCTCTCTGTCTCTCGCTTGTTCGCTTTTTTCATTGTCGACTGTGTTGGGATACGTTTTACAATGTCATCAGACATACAAAGGTTAAGGTGAAACAAGAGTGTATCTAAATATGCGATTTTCTGAAACTGTTATATCATTTTCTCTCACGTTTCTACAATATATTTTGTATCTTTTAAATTTTATTTTTTTTTGTTTTCTTTCTTTTCTTCTTTTTCTTTTTCTTTTTTTCTTGTTCTTCTTTTTCACGAAACTCTTAGTAAGATTAGTAAGATTTATCGATTTTTTAAAATAACTTTTACCCATAATTATGAAAATTTCTTTTCTCAAATCTGTTCGGGATTACACACGCATATTTATGTATCTATGTATAGATAATAATAATTGGTATTGTATAACGTTAACTGGTATGATACATTCATTCGTCGATTTATTGTATCTTATAATATTATTTATTATATATTTCTAATTATTTTTATCACATAATTAGATCTCTGTTTAGTTAATTCAGAAAATGTGAACTTGTCTCTCTCTCTCTCTCTCTTTTTCATGGTATGAAAATACAAATTCGTATATATTAAAGGTAAGGTCACATTTGTTAGGATCAATCTAGATTGAAGAGCCGTTAATGATTTTTAATTTCTGGGGACTTTTAAATAATATTACCGGATTGTGGAGTAATTAGGGAAATAAAAGGTAACCTTCGTTATAAATCTGATCCGGTGTATTAAATAGATATACGTCGTATTTTTTATTGACTCAGTCCACGAAGGTCCACTATACTGCTCGGATAACCGGCACCGGATTCTCTTATCAATTATGCAGTTGAAATTTTTTACGAGCTCGAACTAAACGCATTAATTTAGATACCGAAAATATCAATCAATTTTTAATCACGTAACATGCTAATGCTAAATGTCGAATAATCTTAAATTTGTCTTATATTATAATTTATAATGACAGAGAAGGATAATAAATATTCGAAAAGATTACAAATTATTGTTAAGTTAAACTTATATGTACATTATAATTTATATTGACATTTATATATACACACACATAAATACATACATGCATATATATATATATATATATATATATATATATATATGTGTATATTTATTATAAGTTATAATAATATAATAGATATTGTTTTTTTCTTCTTTTTTTTCTTCTATTTTGTTTTTCTCATTAAAAGATCCGAGGAACGTTTCGTAGATCGATAGGAAATTCGAAAAGGGTCGAAAGTCGATTATGTGAGAACGATTCGACCTCGAATCGAATTCAAATTACGCTTCCTGGCTTCTCTTCTCTTCTCACTCTCCTCTTTCTCTGTCCCTCTCTCTCGTTCTCTCTTTCAGCTTCCCTGTGCGGCGGCTCTCTGCGGTCACGGAATACCACCCTTGGTATCGGGATTACACGGTAGTGCCCCGTTAATAGTTGGTTACGTCTTTATCCTCAAAAATTGCTCAGCATACCCGCAGCTCGCGATATCCAGCCACGCGCCGATAAAATATTCGATGTTTACGCTTTCTCCTCTCTCTCCTCTATCTCTTTCTCTTTCCTTCTTTCCCCCCTCTCTTTCTTTCTTTCTCTCTTTTTCTCTTTCTATTTGTAGCACTGTTTTATTGCCTCAACTATCGATAAATGATACATATTTATTTGGACTTGGAAATGTTTTTTAAACTATGTCATGTTGTTGAAATTAATATTGATTTAATGAAGTAGAGTGATTAGAAAAATTGCGAAACATTTCGGTATATTTATTTATTAGTTTGTGTTTTGTTCGTGTTTGTACCTCACGAAATCATCAAATATGTTAAAATGTCATTATCATAAGCATTATTACGTATATCAGTTGATTTTTATTCGGTGACATGTTTTATCTGAAAAATGTCGCGTTGCCGGTAAACGTGTTTACCCGACACTTTTACTACAACGATAAAGTAACACCAATCATCGATGAAAAGGCCCACGTGTAAGTCCTACGTGTGATCTATTCCGGCTCTCTCTTTCTCTCTCTCTCTCTCTCTCTCTCTCTCTCTCTCTCTCTCTTTCTATTATGGGTATAATGTTCTTTACTTGACTTAGTTATAATAAAGGGATTTTAAGCGATGAGACTGGACATATTCTTGTAAAAGTTTTAAAATGGAGAACGAGACATTACTGGAGTTCGAATTTATGTCACTCGTTTAATTTCCTTTCTGAATTCTTGTTTTCTAGTAGCAGGACACCCTATGATAGAGGTATATAAAGTTAGAGCTCTTTCTGTCCCTCTACTTTCTTTCCTCCCATCCCCTATCCTACTGCAACCCTCCCATCAAAGACACCTAGCTACATATATTTTATCGTCTCTTTCTCTCTTCTCAAAGATCTTTTTCTTTTTTGACACACAGAGAGATACATAGATCAAAACTATGTACATAGTTATATACGTGTCTACTATACGTAGTTGTGTTGTACCCCAGAAGCGGGAGCACTGGTATGGCGTTCCGTATAGGAGGTTTACCTATATTTAGACCGATAAAAATACCATCGCGCCTCCCGCATGACGGCCTCCTGGCCCGCCATTCCCGATTTAAACTTATACCGACTCCGACCGAACCACAGAATCTTCTTCTCTACTTCTGCCTTCGAAGTCTTCATAGTCTTCGTTGCTGCTTATGCTTCTACTGCTTCTGATGTTGATACTGATGCTGATGTTGATGCTGATGCTGCTTCTGCTACTTCTGCTTCTGAAGCTGGTGCTGCTGCTGCTGGTGCTGGTGTTGGTGTTGCTGCTGTTGCTGGTGTTGGTGTTGGTGCTAACGTCGCACCTCGGTGACCGTAAATTCGTAGAAACAAATAGCCTCTCCGACTTGAAACGACGATCAATTATTCGAGCTCGTAGAATTTCTCTCATGGAGTTTAAGAGACGATGAACGGGCTTCCTCGTTAAGAATCCCGCCTTCGATCATTTCTTTGATAAAGTTATGATTTTCTTTTCTTTTTATTTATTATTATTTTTTTTTCTTTTATTTATTATCTCGTTAAGTTCATTAAGAAATTTGATAATATTATTAATTTAGATTAGAAGCGATGTGTAATATGAAGATATTGAAGATTACATATATGATATTTTTGTATAACAGCTATGATGACGAAGAGGAGCGTGCGATAATTATTCTTAAGAACAGACGTCCTCCATTGCTGTTTATGTTACTTTAAAATGAAAAAAGAGAAAGAGAGAGAGAGAGAGAGAGAGAGAGAGAGAGAGAGAGAGAGAGAGGGGAAAAATATAGTTTTCAATACGCGTGGAGCCATACGATCGAACAATGATCTCCTTTATCCGCTCGCATTCATCCGATCTTCATCAATTAAGATTATTCGCGTTGCGATGATTATCGGATTGAAAGCTGTCCCTTCTTGGACCAAGAAAGAATCTAGGAATTTCTTTTTTTTTTTTTTTTTTTTTTTTTTTTTTTTTATATAGAGAATTTGTTGATGTATTAATTTATTGATATATTATAAAGGTAAGATAGAGAAGGAATGTGATTTCATAAACGAACGAACGAACGAACAATAGAAACAAAAAAAGAGAAAGAACGAACAATGCGAAATAACTTTTTTGTTTTGTTTTGTTTTTCTTTTTTTTTCGTTTTCTTTTTTTACTGGGAAGATTCTTTTTAATAGGTTCCCAAGAGATAGATACCGCCTAGGGAATTCTATGCTACGTCATTCTTCCGTGTTTTTAGTCGGTCTCTTCCTTTCGGACTCTACGACGGCCGTCCACAGAGAAAAACGACGTTGACGTTGTCGAGACGGTGTCAAACGTCGTCCCGAAAGTTGTCATCGTTAGATAGACGCTAGACAAGTTTTCTAACGAGCCTCACAGTTCGAGCGCGTTCCGACTTAGAAACTATCGAGAAAGAAAGAGAGAGAGAGAGAGAGAGAGAAAGAGAGAGAGAGAGAGAGAGAGAGAGAGAGAGAGAGAGAGAGAGAGAGAAAGATTCCTTTGGCATCTTTCTTTTAGTGCCGTGTCTCTAACCTACTACCACATCTTTTCTGACTACTGTCGTCATAGTCATCGTCATCATCTTCATTGTATACGAAAAGAAGGACGTCGGATTTGAAAACGACGATGATCTTTCTTTCCCGCGAGCTGTTGTGTAGTTACTTGCTTCGCGATAATGCCTAATTCCTATCTTTAAACGGGCATTCGAGAGTTAGTTCTTGACGTAGGAGATAAGATTAGGCGACCAGATAAGTAGGTCTTCCTTTATTTTTTTTTCTTTTTTTTTTCATTTTTTTGCTTTTCTTTTTTATTTTCTTTTCCTCTTATTTTACAACCTACAAACAAAATATTCCGACAAGGCCATACATAGCCACAATAATCATCGACCTAAATCATTATAATCAACGAATTTGAAATTTTTATAACGTCGTATTGATATCCACGTAATATGTTCATGAGTCAATCAACATTTTTTTTCTTTTGATTTTCTTTCTTTTTTCTTTTACATATATATATATATATATATATATATATATATATATATATATATTTAAATAAAATTTTCCTTCCTACCTTATCATTCGTGTTTAATATGTCTCTGTGCCTTTTGCATAAATTTTCGAATAAACTTCGGAGCAGGTAAACTCTCGTAATCCGTACGTTCGAGCAAATTCGCTCGGGCGTACGGTAACAACGTTGCGCGATTACTCGCGAGCACGTCCTCGGCGGTCTTCGTTGCGCAATGATAACGATGACAAAGGCTCTGTGCGACAACAACAACGCGATAATGAACGACGGTAACGAACGAAGCTTTTTCATAGAACGACTTCTAACGGAGAGGAAGAAGGTTCCGTCACAACGATCTTTCTTCTTTCTTCTTTTTCTCTCTCGCTATCGTTGTTTTTCATCCTCTTTGTTTTTTTGTCGTCCTATGATTATCCTATTATATAGATTGATACTCGATGATCTTTAATTATCTCCAATCACCGTAATAATTAACGTCTTGGAATTATATTCTCTCTGTCTGTCTGTCTGTCTCTCTCTCTCTCTCTCTCTCTCTCTCTCTCTCTCTCACTCTCTCTCTCTCTCTCTGTCTGTCTATTTGTTTATCTGTATGTTTTTCTTTCTCTATCTAAAAGACATCGATGAATCGATTGATCATTATATCGGTGGAATGTAATGATTTTCTTTGAAAAATATACTCATTTCATTTTTCTATTCGCTTAGGACCCAATATCTTTATCGTTGTTCTCAGATGATCATCTTCATCATCATCATCATCATCATCAACATCGAGAAAAAGATGTAGAGGATACAGAGTGAGAGTGGGAGAGGGATAGACAAAGAGATACAGAGAGAGAGAGAGAGAGAGAGAGAGAGAGAGAGAGAGAGAGAGAGAGAGAGAGAGAGAGAGAGAGACGGAGAATTTGTCGTGGCGAGCTAGGGCAGGTTGATTGTTGCGTAATTAGACGAGGTTAGGCTAGGCGTTGCCTGGTATGGTGGGGGAAACCTCTAGCGAGTTACGCTCTTGCTATATACAGGCCTCTTTCGACCACGATCATAGCTCGATACGCGGCACGATACCCGTATGAGCCTCATCGCGCTTCACTTCTCTGTTTCTAAGTATATATATACCTATACGTATGTGTATCATACATACATGTATACATATATATATATACATACATCATGCATAATATGTGTATATATATATATATATATATAATTGATGTATAAGTGTGTAGGTGTACGCGGTACTTTCGTGCGCGCGCGTGCATAAGTTACTCTCTCTGTCTCTCTCTGTTTCTCTCTCTCTCTCTTTCTTTCTCGTTCTTGTCCGTCGTAGAGGAGATACGCGTTAGTATACTTATATAGACGAGCCTATGCTATTCTCTTTTCTCTCTATCTCTTTTTCTCTCTTTGTCTCCTTCTTTTTCTCTTTCTCTTTCTCTTTCTTTAGCAACATGGATTGCGTAAACGATTGACCGACGTGCCGCTATTTTACGCGACATTTCGTCGTCCTCACCTATCTCCTTTTGCTACTTCGTGACTGACGCGAGATGCAGATTTGTCAGAGCTCTTACAAACGAATGCGAGACTCCTTGTCTCTCTTTCTCTCTCTGTCTCTCTCTTTCTCTTTCTCTTTCTCTCGGTTCTTCTCCTGTGTGTGTGTATACATATGTGTATATATTTGTATGTTTCTCTGTATAGTATATGTCGTTTACTGTTCGTTTGGCTGTCCTTCTTTCAGTGTCGTGTGTAATTCTTTTACAAATGAGCGATAACTCATACTTATGAGATATTAATGTTATCTTTCGTTAGAATGATATATGGACACAATGTAGACCTGTATAAGTTGTATAAATATTCGATGTTCTATAGCAATCAGTCTGTCTCTCTCTCTCTCTCTCTCTCTCTTTCTTTCTCTCTCTCTCTCTCTCTCTCTCTCTCTCTCTCTCTCTCTTCCTCATTCTCTCTCAATTTTTCTCTATTTTTCACTTGTACACTTTATTTAGTTGTAAATGATTTTCTTTCTGTTGAGGATAATGTAACTAATATCAATTTACAAGGATATATATATACATATATATCCATGGTATTACAAATATATATAATACTATCGATATATATAGTGTTTATATCTAAGTTTCTAGGATGTTTCTAAGATATTAATATACAATGCATTTATTTAATTATAGTCATGTGTAATTGATTTTGACATATTATATATATATATATATATATATATATATATATATATTAATTAAAATTAATTATAATGTAAAAAGAAATCGTACGGACTAACTCATACACGTATATTAACCTTTTTTTCCTTTCGTTTTCCTTTTACTTGTTTTTTTTTCTTTTTTTTTTATTTTCTTTTTTTCTTTTTCTTTTTTTTTCATTTGAATTTCGAGGTAAATTTAACGATAGGTAGAGGAATAAATCTCGTGTGGAGGTGAAAATTTCATAGACGATGGAGGTTTGCGCAAAGAAATAAACACACGGATGAAATGGCGAACAGCTTAGCTACGCGCGATTACGTTGGTGGCTTGCGCTCGCGCTCGCTCTCGCTGCTGGAACACACGCGATTCTGGTCGAAGATTGCGTAAACGATTGACTGACTGACGTCTCGACCAATGCTATTTTTTTCTTCTTTTTTTTTTTCTAAACTCGGTCGTAGCCTATAGCTTATACAGCGGAACATGCGAGAAGCTAGGAAAAATACTACGTTCCTTCCTTCGAACGTTAGTTCGTTCGTTAGTCGTACGTTCATTCGTTCGTTCGTATTGGACTACTCTTCTATTTCGATTCTTATCGTTGTTCGGTGTGTAGATTCGAGGATAAGGCAACGCGTACTTCAAACGAGGTCACTTTTATAAAAAATGTACGACTTTCGTTCGTTCGATAAAACGGGATTTATTTCGTCTTTTTTTTTTTTTTTTCTCAAGCAATTGATATTAAATAATTTTTGGAAACGCGATATTTGAAAGAAAGACGGGATAGATATCTCGTTTGAAAATAGTTTCGATCGGGGATTTGTTTTTTTCTTTGTTTTTCTTTTTTTCTTCCTTTGCTTGTCGATCGATCAATAATAACAGCTATTTTCATCAGCGATGTGATAACGGTTGGTAATATTCTCCAAAAACTTGAGCTGTTTTTGTAGTTATAATACCTGTGGTTCAAGTTCAATTTGCTTTCCGCCAACAACAACTTTGTTACATCACTTTAACTCTTGACGAGCTTGCGACTATTAGTATCCTAGTAGTAGTTGCTTTGCATAATCATCGCGACCAGTCGTCACTTAATCCTTATCTGTCGAATCATGATACGTATATTTAGGAAAATTCATTATGTATCGTCGTTCGTTTCGGTCGAACAGTTCGAAGTAAAAAAGGAAAAAAAGAAAAAAAAAAGAAAAGAAAAGAAAGAAAAAAAAAATAATAATCTTGTCGGTATTCGCGATCAAATACCAGAGGACCCGTTTCAGCAGCGGACAAGAGAATGTGAAAGTGTTTCTCGCGGCGGTCACTTATTGCGGTCGTTGTAAAATTTCCAAGCATTTATCACCGTCAGACCATCATGAGTTGTATGTATGTACGTATGTATATATGTATGCATGTATGTATGTATATACGTACATACGTATCTATAAAAGAACAAAACGATTCGTAGGAGTACGTGAGAAGGAAAGAGAGAGAGAGAGAAAGAGAAAGAGAGAGAGAGAGAGCTATCTAGATGGATGTGGACGCTCGTGTTTGCGAGCTCTTTAGGCAGGTTCAACCTGGATTGGTGGGCTCGCACTGACATACAAGTGCGCGTACGCGTCTCGATTATTTTTGGATTCGCTCGGCCGTACCGAGCGATTATTCCTTCGCTAAATCATAACTCGCCTATCCGTGATTTCGAGGCAAGTCTATTACAAATCTACCGGAAAGAGACGTATATAAATGCGAAAATTTTTGTTAAGTTTTAAGAATACGAGAGCAGATAAGTTAAGTCTCTTTAAAGATAGAATCGATCGAATTCATAATTTTCTTTCTTTTTTCGTGGTTTTTCTAATTTTTTTTTCTTTTTTTTTTTTATAGAAAATTTCATTTATTTGAATAACCTAATAGACGATTAATTCTGAATTTTATCGATCATCTTCATTCTTTTTTTTTTCTTTTTTCTTT
This sequence comes from Vespa crabro, assembly GCF_910589235.1. Classification (NCBI taxonomy): domain Eukaryota; kingdom Metazoa; phylum Arthropoda; class Insecta; order Hymenoptera; family Vespidae; genus Vespa; species Vespa crabro. Next base: position 3,499,110 of record NC_060959.1, on the reverse strand, counting down.
TTAGAGAACAAAATTCGATGGAAATAAATCTGTTGTCGTCTGAAGTATTTTCATTCTCCATTTGAGGAGTTTATTTCTTTTCTTTTTCTTTTTTTATTTCTTTTACTATTTCTTTGCTTACCTTCGTATGAAAAGACCACCACGATATATTCGGAATGAATCTCAATGGAGTACTAATTAATTTGATGTATCAAGTCGTCACATCTTACTTACTCTTTTAGTAGCATCGGGACACAAGGAATGTGAACGTGTTACGGAAAACTTATTTCAAACATGGAAACCTGTTCTAACCGTTCGCGAAATGGAAAAAAAAGGGAGGAAAAAGGAGGAAAGTAAAAAAAAAGCCAACGAAAAATCTTAAAAAAAAATCCGTATACAGTATTAGATGTTTTTTCTTAAAGTTGTCTGGATATATCAGACCTGATGTACTGAGATGTGTTCCGATCGTTTTATCTTCATCGCTTGTCAGCTTTCAAGCGTTCATTTCTCTCTTATTCCTGTCACTCTCAGCTTATCAATCCCCTCCCCTCCCTCACCTTTCATCAGTTTGGCCGTTTATAATCGATTTTGTAATACGAGTTTTGCATCCTTGGAATTCCATAGCAGCCAAGTGAAATTATTCATCCTCCCCTAAGATATCAAGCGACGCGAAGTTAACAGGTGTTTCAACAACGTGAGGCTTCTTGATACACGTTATAGAAGTAAACGATAGACAGAGAAAGACAGAGAGAGAGAGAGAGAGAGAGAGAGAGAGAGAGAGAGAGAGAGAGAGAGAGAGAGAGAGAGAGAGAGAGAGAGAGGAAGACTGGCTTCGCTTATCAAGCTTCTGGACCTTGGTGAGTTAACGTAGTCCTCGACGTAGGATCTTTATCTTTCTTTCTCGGTTACGCACTTCATATGCTGTCTCAGGAGATTGTAATACTTTCCGCTCTCTCTTTCTCTTTCTCTCTCGCTCTCTCTCTCTTT
>NC_060959.1:3483144-3493144 GCF_910589235.1 Vespa crabro | reverse complement strand
GTCGGGGATTCCTCGTTCGTCGCGTCTTGTTCATTGCTCGTCTCGCGCGCGCGTATATATACAGACACACACACATAGAGAAAGAGAGAGAAAGACGTACTCCCTCTACCTCTCTAACTCTCGAGATTTTCTCTTTACGTTCGATCGCTCCTTTTTTCCATGCTATTCTCGTTTAGGCGACGTACCTACTTCTTACGGATAGCAAGCAGAATTTAATGGGCAATCGTTCATTAAATAAACGAACGAACGCTGATCACGGATAATTTTTTGTTTCTTTTCTCTTTTTTTCTTTCTTTCTTTCTTTCTTTCTTTCTTTCTTTCTTTCTTTCTTTCTTTCTTTCTTTCTTTCTTTCTTTCTTTCTTTCTTTCTTTCTTTTTTTCGTATAGGCAATCCCACATTGTTCTTCTTTTTTTTTTTTAACACGATCTAAAGGCAATAACTTTTCAGAAAAGTTATTTTATTGGACGTTAGTGTTATTGCACCAGATCAGAATACTTGAGAAACGAGTAGAAACTATTGATTGGATGAGCCTCTTCTTAGAGGCTTGGCCCAGAGTCCGAAATTTCCTCTCCTTGTATTTCTAAACGTCGGCGAACGTCCCGACGTTTCAACGTCGTTCGGGACCGGCAACAGTCGGTCCACGGCCGGCGGTCTTTACTTGCGCGTGGTCAGAGACAAGTGACGTTAATGTGCAATAAATTAGCAGCCTCCCACGCTGTTTCTCTCCACGAGAGCCACGCTTGCTCTCGGAGGCGGAGACCGCGAGAATCGCCTTCTCTTTTACTCCAAAGCTTTCTCTCTGTAAGATAGTAAAGGACAGAGATATGCGGAATCTTTTTTCGAAATTCGTACCTGAACATTTTTGGATATTATTCAACGATTCGTACATCGTACGTATTCGAAAATTTTTCTTTTTTTCTTTTCTTTTTTTTTGTTTTTTTTTTGTTTTTTTGTTGTTTTTTTTGATCCCTCTTCAGAGATTCCAGATAAAACTCTCTACGATCGTGTTTAGGGGATTTATAGGATATCTATCGTACAGGTGAAGTAGATTAGTAAGTTGATCGAAGATATCCCGTTGGTTTCGTAAAAGCATCGTACACACGCATAAGCTTTTCAGAGTCGAGGCAACGATGGACAACTATGGGACCGTGACAGTTGAAATTTATCGCCTCGTCATTTCCATGTAAACAGTGCTAACGGCTGGGGCAATAATAGCGTATTTCGTCTACGACCCAAGTAACGACCTAACGTCGATTCGGTTTACACGTTTATCCTTCTCACCTTGGAATTCTCATGATTTCTCACGATGTCTTAGACATGAATTATTTCCCAAACATATCGATCTTTCTATGTAACGAATATCTCCTGATAAATAATTTTCTGTGGTCGATGAATTTTTCTTTTCTGCATTTGAAAAATGTTAAACGTAAAATCCGAGAGAAGGGTTCAATATCAGGTTTAGAAATTTCTCGGAAGTAAGAAAAAAGAAGAAGAAGTAGTAGTATTAAATGTTGTGAATGTTACAAGAGGCGCGACTTCTTAGAAGAAATAGAGAAACGATTATTAGAAATAGACCAACGGGCAAGGAGGTAAGCAATGCGACTTGAAACATCGCATAGACGTTTTGATGCTGCTGCTGTCGTTGCTGTTGACGCTACTATTGCTGCTGCTACTACTGCTGTTTCTGCTGCTACTGCTGCTGTTTCTGCTGCTACTGCTGCTGTTACTGTTGCTGGACTCACGAGATTTCTTTTTGTCATTCTCGTCGTCGGTCTACGACGAGAACCGGTTCCTTCCTCGAGCTCGTGTAACATCTTCGAGCTCGATAATCCCACGGCAATTTAGTACAAACAGATGTGTCACCGTTGTGTGACGTTTTAGTTGTTACCACGTCCTTACGCACCAGGAATCTTCTTAAAGAACCTCCCAGTCCACCTTCTTTGCCGTTTTACCGCGTTCCTTTCAAATGCGAATTCTGATGCGAACTTTAAATAGTGAAACCAGATCTCTAAGAGATATTAGAATGTAATTCTCGCTTTTAATAAGACTATGAACCGACATTTCGGTTACCCTTGGGTATATTACATGCTTATACGTAAATAAATGTATATTGCATGCATTGAACTATAGCTAGCCCATACACCAAGGAATTCGATCCTGAAACACATCAGAAACAACCTGTCCGACTGTCCGTCTTCCTTCTATTCATCGGACAACTCGTATCAAAGGTTGTTACATCGTACGCCATATAAACGTACGTACGCGTATATCTTACGTTTACATCCAAATCGTAAGATCCTTAGTCTGTGATTTTTTCTCGATTGCTTTAAAACATCGACCAGTAAATATTTCGTAGTGGTATAATAAAATTAAATTTCGAAATGTTTATGGAACTAAGGACGATTAGGAAATGATCGAATGTTGGTTAATACGTTAAAATATCAAAATCAGATGTATATTACGGGTAATAGGTATCATTAATAATCGATACGTACGAATACAATTAATAATCACAGTAAATTGGCCAAAGGTATCACGTAAATACACGTTCGTACTACTCAAAAAGGGTTGAAAACTTTTACTCTATCATAGTATCCAGTTATTTTTCGCTTGAAAAACAACCTTTATATCTCTTCCTATACCAATTTTGTGGCGTGTCTTTCGTGATCTCATTGGAAGGGTGCTCTCGTGCCGTTAATTGATAGCCCTCAGTTCGTAGAGGGCAGAGGTCAGGACAGTGCGAGCGGTAACCGGACGGATCGCAAAGTCCACTTTTTTCTTCTTACTCTCTCTTTCTCTCTTTCAATCATCTTTCTCTTTCTCTCTTTTAATCGTTCGATCCGTGTCGATGCGCTCGACCAAAGTCGCAATTATTCGTATCTCGACGGGTAAACACAGTCCACGTCGTTATCGTCTCGCTCCGTTTCATTAATAATTTCATTCTCCAATTTGGAATCGATCGATCTATCGATCGGTGGTAGCAATTTATACGGAAAATCACTGCGGTTTTCGTACTTTTGCCTTCTTAATTATTCGTAGAATCGATCATCAGATCAGGTTCAAAAGTCATCATCAGCTATAATCGAGTAATATTGTGCGTAAAACTACTATATTCGTTAAATCTTTTACGTTTATTATTTACTTCGAATTGCGTAAACAAGTTGGAAAAGTCATCGGACGTTGAGATATGCCTGTTGACTATCAAGAGGATTCCGCAAATCGTTTCTCTTATACATCGTTTTTTTACTCATTAATGAGAACTCCAACGCATATTGACGGGTATGAACTTTCGCGAACTGGTAACGCAACAGTTCGGCATTACCACTTCGTGATCCTACGGAATCCCGATCAGCCATTTTAGAACAGAGTATACAGTTAGAGAGAACGTGAGAAGTCACTGTCCTCTTTCATTCAGTTTTGCTTTCGTAGTTTTGCCGTAACGTACCGAGAGATCGACCGAGTAGAGAGATAGATAGATAGAGATAGATAGATAGATAGATAGATAGAGAGAGAGAGAGAGAGAGAGAGAGAGAGAGAGAGAGAGAGAGAAAGAGAGAGTAATAGTTAAACTCGATCGAAAGTCCAAGAAGGGAATATAAAACCACCGTGTACTACATGTTCTTACGTTCACGAGGCAAAAGTGAGATCGTAAGTTCGCCACTGTAAAGGACCACCGGTCCCTAATGGTAGCTCGTCTAGCGCCAGGATTTCGTCATAGTGAGCCTCACCGTTCACTTTTCCAGCAATGGCCACTGCCCGAGTTTAAGAGAACGAGCTGCATGTGTACGAAGGTGTATACACATTCGTCTTTGTATCTGTCCCTATGTATATGCGCGAGCGCGCACGCGTGTGTATTTGTATGCGAATATATACAAACACACATAATATATACATTCACCGCGATTATCGCTCTTTTATGGGTGAGTCCGACAAGTCAGTTGATACTTTTCTCTGTGACTTCGAGCATCGCGAGAAACCACTTTCCTCTTCCCGAAGTAAACGTTACATCGAACACGTAAGCTTTTACTTACTGCTGCAAATCGCGTTCGATTTCATTTAATGTTTTCCTCTGTTATGAGAAGATTCATGATCGTAATCTTCATCTAAATTTAGATTCTACGCAAATGATATTACCCCTCTCTTTTTCTCTTTCTCACTCTTATGTACATTCTCTCTTTCTCTCTCTCTCTCTCTCTTTCTATCCCTCTCTCTCTTTCTATCCCTCCCCCCTCTCTCTTTCTATCCCTCCCCCCTCTCTCTTTCTATCCCTCTCTCTCTCTTTCTCTCTTTGATAAGATATCGCGGTAAAAGAGACTACGGGCCTTACTTTTCGTAATAACGATATCTGTTAGTTTCGATCATGCATGAGACGAACTACTCAAGGTTTGGTAACGTTGACATCCTTTATGCTAATTTGTTCCTAACACCCCGATAATCGGGATACACAGGGTTATATATCTTGTCTCTCGTCGTACGAGATCTTGTAAATGCGGATTATGCGTCGCCTTGGAACTCCGACGCCATCTTATAGACCGTCGGTGTTTGCAAAATGATGACGACGACGACGACGACGAGGACGAGGACGAGGACGACTAGAATGTGACTCGGCGTTTTCTCTTCTAAAAAAAAAAAAAATTTCTTGTTCTCTCCAAGAAGAAACGATAATAGTAGTCGGTAAAACAGAGAATTACCTTATCCGACAATATATCTCGAATTATCTTTAAAGAATAAAAACATATCCGTCCGTTCGTCCATCCTTTCTTTCTTCATCGAACTTGTATTCGGTAAATCATAATCTGTGCACGTGTTTCTAGCGTTGTTTCGCTCATTCCAATGATGTGTTTCGTAGCTCTTCGTTCTATCAGCGATACATTGAAGCTCTTATATGTTTCACGTGTGTGCGTGTTGGTTATATAAAGACGTAGTCTCGTTGGTAAGGGGAATGAAGAGAGAAGGAGAGAGATAGACAGATAGAGTGAAAGAGAGAAAGAGAGAGAGAAAGAGAAAGAGAGAGAGAGACTAGCATGACTCCCTGGCATTGATCGTGCTCTGCCACCCCATGAGCAGCCCCTAATAACACCCTCTTGCCACCCTCCTCCTCTTCTACCGCTACTACCCACTAGTACCAAGAGGGTTCTTTCTCTTGCCACCCTCTCCGATGTGCTCTCCCTTACCGTTAACCGAATTCAAGAGAGAAAGAAAGACGGAAAAGAAAGAAGAAAAGAGAAGCGAAGAGAAATGAAGAGAAGAAAAGAGAAGCGAAGAGAAATGAAGAGAAGAAAAGAGAAGCGAAGAGAAATGAAGAGAAAAAAAGAAAATAAAAGATACTGGATAGAAAACGAAGACTCTCAACAGAACGGTGGTTCGCGTAAGAGACGATATTTCCTTCTGAGCCAGCTGGCCGGTCAGCTGATTCGAATGGTGCGCTCCGCATGGCATGGCATGCGCCGCGACGCGTCGCCCATTAGCCGCGCGAACTAAAGCCATTAACCCCCTCGGCTTAATAACGGCCGAACCCACCCACGGCGACCTGTTTGCAAATCCCGCGGATTCTCTTCGCCAACTTCCTTACTAAAGGTTCTCTTACTGCTTACGTTGATATAACGTGATCTGGATTTTCTATACAACTTGTAGTAATACTTGTTTATTAGTTTTTATACTTTGAAGATCGAGTAGATTTTTCGGATTGATTTTCGTTAAGTATCGGCCTGTATCACTTCAATCGCCATAAATCTTCTTTTTTTTTTCTTCGTTTTTAACACTTTGAACGTTTTTATTAGAATTCGTTTACGATCGAAACTATATTTCGCAATAACAATTTAAAAGATTTTTCAAATTTCTTTCGTGATTTTTCAAAGACTCATAGATATATTTATTAATACGTGGAAGTAAAGTTTCATGTTATAATAATAAAAGAACAATAAATTCTTCTCTATTTATTTAATCTAGAAAGTTATAAAAATTATTAGATTAAATTGTGTGTGTATATTTTACATATATATTTTAGTTATTAAATTAATGTGTATATATGTATATATATATATTAATCTAATAATTTCTATGACTATAATAAAATACATATAATATAATATATTGTAATATATATACATATATAGATTTGTATAAAACCAATTCGGCACTTACTATGTTTACGAGCAAAAATGTAATCTTTCATGATCTCTATTGATCAAATTTGTTACATCATTTGCTTTGGTGTTTTGCGGTTTAAAGATTTATCGTAATTATCGTGAAATATTCCGCATACAAAACATGAGGATTCTTTCTCTCTCTTTTCTCTTCTTCTCTTCCTCTCTTACACTTGGTACTTAAAAAATATTTACGAAGCCAACGTATTCGTAGAGCCACGTATACGATTACCATATCGGTTAACGTAGACGAGGAGAGAGAGTAAAAGTTGTTTTCTTCCCGGGATCACTTTCGTATCGGGAGAACGATCTTTCGCGATCATGGATAGTATTAAGAGAGAAAATTGTGGAACGCGCGCGCGCGACCTGGCCGGGCCGTGCCACGAATTAATTAGTTCGACCGTGTGGCACATCTTGAATGAGAGAACTGGTAAGTGCACGCGCGTACGCCAAGTTTATCGCTACGTTGGACGTGCCTCACGTGAAATTACGTTGTCGTCGAGGAAATTAACGCGATCTTATTTTATCGTAAATATCTACGCAGACATCCACTAAAGCATGTATTCACATGCACAAATGTATAAAAATATCTACGTGTGATAATGTAAAAATATCGGGAAAAGAAGTTATTTTCATTTTTTTTTTTTTTTTTTTTTTTTTTTTTTTTTTTATATAAGGAAACCATTCCTTCTTTTTCTTTTCTTTTCAAATTTTCTTTTCCAGAAAAATAAAAATAAAAAGAGAGAAAGAGAGACAATAAAATAAATTCTCTTTAGCTTCCACGAATTCGTTTCGGTTCTTTAAGCGTTTCCTCGTGGAAATTTCGTATGTTAAATTGCCGGAACAAATCGTAGACACGTTAGACCGTGTTTTCTCTCGACGATCGTGTTCCTTCTCCGAAAATTTGTCCGTCTCGCTTTCACTAGCCCCTACATCAAGCATGCACAACACTGGGTTACCCTTGCAACCCTTAAACTCGATCCACCCCTACTGAATTCACCCTTACGATTGCACACGTGTTCACCTAAAACGCACATATACGGTGTACATGTATGTCGTATTTCTCTAAGTATGCGGGTGTGTCTTTATCCGTGAGAGCATGTAAGTAGACGTCGTTGATTCTCCGGAGACGAGTAAGGCCAAGTTCCTCTTAAAGTGATCGATCTTAAAAAAAAAAAAAGAAAATAAGAGGATATTCTTTTCTTATACGAGAGAAGAAAAATTACGTGACAGTGAATCTATTTTCATATTGTTTTTTCTTTTTTTTCTTTTTTTTTTTCTTGCAATCTTCATGAGATTATGGGAGATCAAAAAGAAAGATTTCAAAGTTTATCTATGACGGTAATTGTCAAGTAATCAATTTTAATTGAAAAGGGAAAGATTACATCCTTTATAAACTCACACACGCACACGCATAGACAACGTACTTTCTTTACAATATATTTATGGGTTTTGAATAAGTATCGTATTGATAAATACCATTTGGAATGACTTTTTAATCTTTCGTATAAATTATAATAAATTTTATTGTATATGTTAAGTAAAAAAAAAAAGAACGTCATTTGAGATGGTAATTGTCTTTTTTCTTATACGAGAATAAAAATATTACGAAACAGTAAACTCTTTTCATATATATATATATTTTTTTTTTCTATCGTACTTTTGTATAAGTATCACATTGATAATTGCTATTTGAAATGACTCTTTAATCTTTCGTATAAATTTTATTAAAGATATGAGTAAAAAAGGAAAAAAGAAGAAAAGAGAGAGAGAGTGTGTGTGTGTGTGAGAGAGAGAGAGAATCACTTAAAATATGACAAAATTGTTGATTGTTTTCTTTCCGGAAAGAAAGACATAACATTAGCAAATTAAATGTTCGCATAACAACTAATTACAGTTACTTGAAGATCAACGATTGATATTGTAAAGAGTAAACGTGGACAGACTTATACCGCGAAAAGAAAGATTAAAGTCGTATCGTTAATCGTTTCTCGTAATGACTGCGAGAGTCGTTAATCGACGATTAATGCCGGGTAATTAGTACGATCGTTAAGACTTACAACGGAATTTCATACGAATGAATCTTCAGCGTTTAGTACGAAGTCAAGGGAGGAGAAATAAATAAATAAAGAAAGAAAGAAAGAAAGAAAGAAAGAAAGAAGAAAAGGAGAATTCAATTTCTTGGAATGACGATTAGGAAAATTTGTTTTGAAATTCGAGAAAGGTGTTATCGTGGTTATCTCCCTTCGTCCTTCTTTCTTCCCTTCCTTTCTTCCTTCCTTCTTTCTTTCTTTCCTTCCTTCCTTCCTTCCTTTCTTCCTTCCTTCCTTCCTTCCTTCCTTCCTTCCTTCCTTCCTTCCTTCCTTCCTTCCTTCCTTCCTTCCTTCCTTCCTTCCTTCCTTCCTTCCTTCCTTCCTTCCTTCCTTCCTTCCTTCCTTCCTTCCTTCCTTCCTTCCTTCCTTCCAGTTGTTATTAATGAACGCTAAGCTCTCTACGACTAATTACCAACGGCACTTGACATTAATTATTATCGTTCGGTTAACCGAACATTAATTTTGCTTCGCGAACTTCGATTTCTCTCATCGATCGAATTCCTCGCGTAAATTCCATAAAAAGAATGTATGCTCTGCGACAAAAAAAAAAAAAAAAAGAAAGAAAAAGAAAAAAAGAAAAGAAAGAGAGGAAAAAAAAGCACGTCTCGTTTTTATTCGATAATATAATTTCATTCGCAAAGTTTAAAAGTTAGTAGTTACCTGAAAGTTCAAAGTTCCGGCTTAACCGGACCATTTAATTTCTCAAGCAAGATACTATTCTAATCGTAATGAGCTTACTTTTGCTCTTTCGCGTTTTCTTTCTTCTTCTCCTCTTGATCTTCTTCTTCTTTTTCTTCTTCTTCTCCTCCTCCTCATCTTCTTCTCCTCTTCCTCATCATCTTCTTCTTCATCTTCATCTTCTTCATCTTCCTTTTCTTCTGCTTTTTCCTTTTTTTTCTCTTTCCTTTTTCTTTTGTTTTTGTCTTTTCTTTTTGTAAATTGTTTTTGTTTCTTTCTTTTCTTAGTTTGGTTTTTTGTTTTTTTATTTTTTTTAATTTTTATTTTTTTCTTATCTCGAGAGAGAGAAAGAAATGGGGTGGGGGGTGGGGGGAAGTGTTGTTATATAAAATATTCTATATACCGGAAACTCGCCGAGTTTAGCCTCGAAACGGAGGAGAAAGACTCGCAGATACATATATAAAGCGTTTTTCCACAACGAGAAGATCAATATCAGCCTGCATTCGATCGATTCGTTCCTTCGAATGCGACGCTTTTTGTCGCCTACCCCTCTCCTCTCTTCTTTCATTCAAACATTCTCTATTATTCGACGACGATGATGATGATGATGATGATAATGATGATGATGACGACAATGATGATTTTCCATTTGCTTTAAAATAATTATTTTTCATTAGCATAAAATGATATAAAATAAAAAGCAAATGAATAATAAACGAACAAATAGTTCCATCATTTTACTTCATTCAAATGTTTCAATATATTTATTAATTTATACAAATGTATGTGTACACATGTGTGTCGGTCGTGTATTGTCCATGAAAGAAAGTAAAAAAAAAAAAGAAAAAAGAAAGGAAAACAAGGTTTCTGCTAAAAAAATTCAATAAAACAATTACAATAATAATAATAAATCATTGATCCATGACAAAATCAGAAATTATTTATTTTTTGATCTCGATAGAAAATCGTCTTTTGAAATGAAAAAAATAAAAAAAAATATTAAAATAAATAAATAAAGAAAAAAAAAGAGAGATCGCCGTAATGAGAAGTTTCACAGATGAAAAATCAATTTTATAAGCCTT
>NC_060959.1:3445644-3480644 GCF_910589235.1 Vespa crabro | reverse complement strand
TACGTTTTAACGTCTTATGTTCTTTCGATAAGCTCGAGAGTTTGCGCGTGGTTTGAAGTATATCTATATCTCTTGTTGACGATAATATGTTCAGGTATATTTCTATATTGCACACAATTTTCTTTTTCTTTTCTTTTTTGCTTTTTTTTTTTTATTTATTATTTACGTATACTTTGACAACTTAATGATAGTTAATAAACAAGTGCAGTAAAATAAAAAAAGGAAAAAAAAATAAACTTTGACATCTTAATTGTGGTTAATAAATAAATGCAGTAAAAAACGAAAAAAGAATATCTTCGTATAGTATTATATTCATTTTATTGTTCCATTTTACAAATAACGTACCGTTCTTCTCATGACTAATTTATTTAGAAAAATCGTTGCATATGCAACGTATTAATAAATATCAATTATTATTATTATTATCATTATTATTATTATTATTATTATCATCATTATTAATGTTATTATTATTATTATTATTTTTATTATTATTGTTGTTGTTGTTATTATTATTATTATTATTATTATTATTATTATTATTATTATTATTATTATTATTATTATTATAATTACAAAATGGACAATATTAAATAGTTTGTGTAACTGTAACCGTATACATCAATATCGGATGTAACATTGAAATGATAAAAGTATCTCACGATATAATAAATAAATAATAAATGAAAGACTTGTTGTTTAAAAAACTTTCGTTAAGATTAAAGACTAAAATAGAAAAACGATGATGTTGTCCCATTTCTTTAACGTTGTATAAAATTCTAAGATGAGATTAATTTTCTTTCTTAGACTTCGGAGATCTTTCTTTTTTTTTCTTTTTTTTTTTTTTTTTTTTTTTTTTTTTGTTAAAAATAATATAAAATTAATGAGTTCAACGATGTTGTTAGTTAATTTTTCAAAGCTAATCGATTATATTTTTTTCGTCGTTCAGTTTCGTTCCGAGAGAGGAGAAACCTTCGTTCTCGTTGAATCTCGAAAGAAGAACTTTGAAGCAACCCCCACAAGTTGTGAGGCCGTTCGTCGGCGAGCAATACCCCCTACTCGCAGGGAGTCTAACAAACGACGTGGCGTGTCCCACGCTCGTAAATCATCTTTTCCTCGTCCTATCGTCGGAGATCTCGTGCGTTGTCAGCGTGCATGTGCACGGTCACCGACGCGCGCGTCTCGCTCGCGTTTCTTCCGTCGCATTACTTCCGCTTCTCTTTCTCTCTCCCTCGGTCTCTCTCTCTTTCTCTCTCCCTCGGTCTCTCTCTCTTTCTCTCTCTCTCTCTCTCTCTCTCTCTCTCTCTCTCTCTCTCTCTCTCTTTCTCTCTTCCTTCTCACGCTAAATCTCTGATTTCTGTTGTTTCTTACTTTTTCTCTCTTTTCTTTTAATTTTTTTTTATTATTAATATTATTTTTTTTTATTACTATTATTATTATTAATATCTATTATATATCATACAATTTTTAAAAAGATTGATCGCGATCAATCATCTGCTCGAACTTGACGCATCGAAGGGCTCGTTAACTCTTTGTAATTTAATTTTCTTTTGTTTTGGGATTTTTTAAAATTTTATTTTATAAAGAAGAAAATTATATAACGTGAAATTAGTGATATTATATAATGCATATGGTTTTGTGATTTGATTAGAAAAATTGCGAAATACATCGGCGATATGTTTAATTCTTATCAATTCTTAGCAAATATTCTTAGCAAGTATTACTTCAAATAATGAACTATTAATGTTTCGAAATGATATCAAAAAAAGAAAAAAGAAAAAAAAATAAAGATACACGAGATGAGTTAAGGGCGTGTGATAATATTTTTATTAATTTCAAAGAAATTATTTTAAACTTGACGTTACCCTTAAAATTTATTTATTAACTAAAAATCGTTTGTTTATTTATTTATTTATTTTTTGTTTGACATATAATGAACTAAAGAATTTTTCTATCTTAGTTAACGATCGCTAATTATAAAATATAAATTTTGATATTTAATTTAAATTCATGCATAGCTAAAAATGCAATCGAAAGTACATCTTTGGATTTTCTTTGGTCGGAAAGAAATTCGGTAGTGCGCGGGAAAAGAACGTTATTAAAACGATGAATTTGAAGTTTTGGAATCGCATCGTTTAAGATCGGGCTGGGCTAAGCTCGGAAGAAGCTTACAGAGCAATCGGATAGAGAACGGCGCAACATCAGCGGCAAATTCGTGCATTGCCGGCCAACGCCGAGAGCGCGCAGTATGCTTTCTGCTTTCGATCGAACGAGCCTTGTGTGGAAAGTCTTCTTAGAGAAACTTTTTCTAATACAAAATATATGATTTCTCTTTCGGTACTTTTCCTTTCTTTTTATTATTATTCTTATTATTATCATTATTATCATTATTATTATTTTTAATATAAAATCATCTCAAATTTAATATTAAAATGAGAGAAAAAAAAAGAAACGAAAATATCTTCTCTCCTATTATTATTATTTATTATTTCTAAGCAAGACAAATTTTTAAAACAAAAAAAAGAAGACAGAACGAATTATGCATAAATACTGAATTCTTTAAATGTTATTGTAATGCGTTTTAATTTAATTTCGTAAATAGATATCTCGATGTTTTTTGTCGATGTCAATTATTACACTGAAGTAATAGGAACGTTAAAATAAAGTGCATTTTCTAGAACTAATACCTACCGAATACGATGATCCTGCTATGTGCGGGATTACGTCGATTTTGTAGACGCCCCTTTAGACGCGTTCCTCCTACTACGTTCTTCGTTCTATGTGGCACGAAAGTCCGTGAAAAATAATTTAAAAATTTTCTTGGGCGAGAACGACAACGACGACGACGATGACGACGACGACGACGACGACGACGACGACGACGACGACGACGACGAAGCAGAGCGAGCGACATCGATCGATCGCTCTCTCTCTCTCTTTCTCTCTCTCTCTCTCTCTCTCTCTCTCTCTCTCTTTCTCTCTCTCTCTTTCTCTCTCTCTCTCTCTCTCTCTCTCTCTCTCTCTCTTTCTCTCTCTCTCTCTCTCTCTCTTTCTCTTTTTCTCTGGTCCGTTTGGCTCGGTCCGTTGTTACGGAGGATGTCTGTTGGAGGAAGATCGCTCTCGTTTGTCGAGAATGTCCTAAGAGGAGTGTTCTTCGCGCTGTAGTTAGGCGATATTCGAAAAGAGAAACCTCCGTTGTTTTATTTCTTTATTATTTTTTTTATCTTATTTTATTTTATTTATTTCTTTTTTCTTTTTTTAATTATTTATTTATTTTTCTTAATTCTTTCTTTTGAAGACTTACGGCTTTTTCTTTTTCTCTTTTTCCTCTTTTTTTTCCTATTTGTCCATATCGATCTTTTTGATTAATTATTTTTAACGATTAATTATTTTTAATTATTATTTATAGTAGGTATAACGTTCTCTTTTACTTGTCGTTCATTATTCACGCAAACGAAAATACTCGTTGTTTTTTTTTTTTTTTTTTTTTTTTTTTTTTTTTTTTTTTTTTTTCATTTAAACAATTGATTGCCAGTCATTTCAGCTGGTGATTATGAAAATGGTCTAATAAGTCATTTGACATGTTCAATGGCATATTTTGTTTTACGCATTGTTCTTAAAATTGTTCGAATTACGTCAGATAATTATTTTTCTCTGGGAATATGAATATGCATAGATAATTCTTTTCCGTTTCTCATTATAGAATAATAATTTTTAAATAATTCGAACTACGATAAACGAAATATCACGAAATGAAGAATAAACTACTTGGACCACTTTCATAATCATGCAGCCGCCGGTGATTATGAAAGTCAATTCACGTAGAAAAGTGGCCAGCGTTTTAGAACGTGTTGCGCAATTGACGATGCGCACGAATCTATCAACGTTTGTTAAAACGAGAGTTTTTGTCGCGCCACCACTTGTCACTTTTCGACGAGACCTTTTTTCGAGGATCCATTGGTTCAAACTCGTACGATTAAAAAAAAAAAGTAAAAAAGATACGAAAACAAAAAAAGGACCAAAATAAAATATTTTTATGCTTAAAATATCTAATGACATTTCGATTATATATATGTATACATATATATATATATATATTCAAAAAAGAAGAAAGAAAAAGTTATTATTATAAAGGAAACATAGGAATTCGTTGAATTCGCACTCTCGTCACTTAGAAGAAACAAACTCTTCTCGGACATTTCCCTCACGTCGATAGCAATCCGAACGAAATTTCCACGTGCTTTCTCTTCGTTACTTTCTCGAATCGTTCCTCTCGAACACGCCGCCGGCGGCTGCTCCTGCTGCTGCTGCTGCTGCTGTTGCTGCTGCTGCTGCTGCTGCTGCTGCTGCTGCTGCTGCTGCTGCTGCTGCTGCTGCTGCTGCTGCTGCTGCTGCTGCTGCTGCTGCTGCTGCTGCTGCTGCTGCTGCTGCTGCTGCTGCTGCTGCTGCTGCCGCCGCCGCCGCCGCCGCCGCCACCGCCACCGCCACCACCACCACCACCACCGCCGTCTCTTCTACTGCTCCCGCACACTCGTCGTACCTTTCTACCTAGCGTAAACGCGTTACCGCGTTTCTATTTATCCTCTCTCCTTCGTACGTCTCGAATTCGAGCTCTCTCTCACTTGGATTTTCGAGTCGTACGTCGAAGTGCTAAGTGTTTAAAACACAAACTAGTTGATTGACAAGTGAGATCGTTTAAAAAAAAATGAGAGATACAACAAATATCGAGAATCTCTAAAATTTTATTAACGAGCATTTTGATCGTATCCTCTTGTTGGATCGATCTCCATATTGAGATATATGTAATGTATTTTATTACTTACTACATTCATTATCGCGAACATTATGTTACGATTTTGTATTTTATATGCTAATTATGGAGAACCTTTTCAATTTAATACAAGATAACAATTTTAATAATAGTAATAAGAGTAAAATAAGAATAATATTCATAGTAAGAGAAAATAATCTATAGTAGGTATACATATATACATAATAAAATATTATTAATCGTAAAAACAATACGAATACGCAAATAATAATAACAATAATGTCAACGATAATACTATTATATTGTCGTCATTATTATTAATAATAATAATAATAATATTATTATTATTATTATTATTATTATTATTATTATTATTATTATCATCATCATCATCATCATCATCATCATCATTATCATTATTATCATCATCTATCTTACTTGAAGAGATCGGAATCGATACGATTTCATCATCCGTAAACGATTGTCCTAAAATGCAGGAAGCCATTTTCGGTATGATGAAGAGAACCGACGATCTCGTGACGTAATTGCCGGGTTCGTCTTTGTCCGCCAAATACGCGCGAATTTGCACGCAACGTGACCACGATGAAGTTCGAACTATACGCAAGTCCTACGGACGAATACGGACGAGTACACGCGAGTACGCTTGCGGTACTGAGTTGCACGCTGGCCTAAGGTCCCTCTGTCTCTGTCTCTTTCTCTTATTCTCTCTCTCTCTCTCTCTCTCTCTCTCTCTCTCTCTCTCTCTCTCTCTCTCTCTCTCTCTCCATATACGTTAACCAGTGTTGGTTTCTCTACGTGCTTCGCCGGCAAACGCGAAGCCTCTGCCTCTTTGAATTCCAACCCTTCCTATTACTACTCCTGTTCGATGAAAAGTAGTACTCCTTTGAAAGATTTCTCCATTTTCACGAATTTGATTTCTTTTTTTTCTTTTTTTTTTCTTTTTCCCCCTTTATAAGTCTCGACAATAAAGAGAGAGAGAGAGAGAGAGAGAGAGAGAGATGAAAAATACAACTATATCTCTTCTTCGAGGAAATATATATTCGATATCACGCATGGGAACGTTCGAAAAATTCTTCTTTATTATACAAATGATAAAGTACAGGAATTAATGGAAAGAAAGATGGTAGTCTAGTTAGATATAAAAATTGAAAGAGAAAGAAAAAGAGGGAGAGAGAGAGAGATAGATAGACAGAGAGAGAGAGAGAGAGAGAGAGAGAGAGAGAGAGAGAAAAGCAAAGGAAAAAGAGGACAGTAGAAAACGGGACAAGTTTCTCGGAAGGTTGAGAACCGCTATGGGAGCCTGGGTAATAAAATGAGGGCCCCTGCTCTCCCCTGGGGGTGGGGCCCCCTCGATAACCCATATTGTACCCCCTGCTCCCCCTTAGCTTGGCCCCTCTCGCCGCCGCCCCTGGCCGTATATACTCCGATCGGCCGAGAGAGTTTTGTCCGGCATTCTACAGCCAGAGAGAAATCTTCAATGATCTATCTCCGATCGAATCCTTCATTCGAAAATTTTCAAAAATGATGGCTCATCTCTGACGAATTTTCCCGATTTTTTCATATAGTTAAACCAACAAATTTCAATGATCTTCGACGTTCGAACGATTTTTCCTGTAAAATCGAGAGGCGGAGCGCGCGGACAATACTTTACCCGCGACGTATATACACGATCATATACCACCCCTAGTCTCCCCACACCCCCCTAACAACAGTGGGGTGGTACAGTCTCGGCGAAAAGTCGACGGCAACCCTAGCCACTGTACAGACCGAGCAGAAGAGCTTTCTCGGTTGAAGAAAATAAGAATGAGAAAGAAAAAAGAGAAAGAGAATAGAGAGAGAGAGAGAGAGAGAGAGAGAGAGAGAGAGAGAGAGAGAGAGAGAGAAGGAAATGTTCGAAGAAATGAATGGCTGAAAAAAATGCTGCCCAAAGAGGGCAAGGGTGGATGCGAATATTGGATAGATATTAAAGAAGGAAGGGGCCTTAAGAACGAGAACGGCTAAGAAAGAAAAAAGAAAAAAGAATCGTTTCGAGTGTCTTCACTGTATACGTGTAACGTGCATACATACATATATACATGCATATATAAACATACATACATGCGTACATACATGCGTACGTGCATGCATACAAACGTGTGTACTTCAAGGGATTGCAATAGTTTTGTCTTATTTCGAATTTCGAAAGAGAGAAGGAAAAGAAAGAAGAGGGAGAGAAAGAGAAAGAGAGAAAAAGAGAGAGAGAGAGAGAGAGAGAGAGAGAGAGATGGAAAAGGGGTGGGTTGAACGGTGGAAGCGAATCGATGAAAAGAAATGTATTCGTCGCGAGTGGCAGCTTTAAGATAGGGTGGTCTACGTCGAAGGCGTCCGTTCGAGGGGTACCTATGTACCTGGTAACACTGGAATTATACCGGATTCTTTCAGTCTCAACGGAATGCCGGAATCAGACTGGAATTCGGAGAGTCGATGCCGGACATTTTTTTCCGCGCTCTTTGGTCGTCGGCGTACAAGCGTTCGAAACAGAAAAGAAAAAAGACAGAGAGAGAGAAAGAGAGAGAGAGAGAGAGAGAGAGAGAGAGAGAGAGAGAAACAGAAAGAAAGAGAGAGAAAGAGAAAAAGAAAGAAAGAGAAGGATACAGCAGCAACGAATGGTTGGATAGAGATTGGTGCTAGAAAGAGAGAGAGAGGGAGTGGTAGGTGCGCGCGCGCACACGCTTATTACGACGCAACGACGGGCCGATTTTTTTCCACCGGAGGCCACCTCGATCTCTCGACAAATTGAATTCGACCACCATCTCCCTCAACTCTCCCTCTCCTATAGCTACTCTCTTCGTTCTCTCTCTCTCTCTCTCTCTCTTACTTTCTCTCTCGCTCTCTCTTGTGTCGGCTAATAAGAGCCCAGAACTTGAATTTTTCGTTGCTTTGTCGGAAAATCATAAAAATTAGCAGGCCCGTTCGGGCACGGATTTATCGTCGGTATAACGGTCCGGAACCTTTGCCCAGTACCTCCTCTTTAATTGCTACCGTGCGCAACGTGTCGCTGGTTTATTCTTTTTTCTTTCTTTTTTTTCCTTTTTTTCCGCCTGTATCTTTTTTCCCCTTTTTTTTTAGCTAGTTCTTTTTTGTTACCCTCTTTTTTCGTTTTCTTTCTTCCTTTCTTTCTTTTTGTTCTTTATCATCATTATTTCTACAAGAAAAAGGAAAATAACGGACCATCGAGGGGAGGTGAGTGGGTGGTTGATTGGATGATGGGTGATGAAGAAAAAAACATGACTGTATCGTCTCTTTGGATTTATTCATTACTAGATTTTTTAGGTTTATATTCTCATACGTTATAAATTATTATTTATGGTTCGCTATTAGTAGACTTGAAAAAGTTTTACGTAGATAAAATTAATATTCGATTTTATAATGCACGGGAAATATTATCGACGGAGAGAACAAAGAGAGAGAAAAAGATTATGAGAGAGAGAGAGAGAGAGAGAGAGAGAGAGAGAGAGAGAGAGAGAGAGAGAGAGAGAGAGAAAGAGAGAGAGAGTATGAGAAAGAGAGAGAGTGAGTATGAGAAAGAGAGAGAGTGAGTATGAGAGAGAGAGAGAGAGAGAGAGAGAGAGAGAGAGAGAGAGAGAGTATGAGAGAGAGAGAGAGACAGATTGAGAGAGGGAGAGAAAAAAAAGATTATGAGAGAGAGAGAGAGAGTGAGAGAGAGAGAGAGAAAGAGAGAGGAGAGAGAGAGAACGCAATAAAATCCAGGGAACAAATCTAGGCACACGCTGCTAGAAGCGAAGTCGAAAATGTATCGATCGCCGGTTCCGAAACATCGTTGCGGTTGGTAGACACGAATATACGTAGAACATATGTATGTGTGTAGAAATTTAATGTCCGATCGAGGCAAGAATAGTCTGTTACATGCCTCATCCACATTGGCCAAGTTACCTCGAAAATATCAAAAATGATCAAACGAACGAGGCATATAGTTACCTCACCTATCGATAGAGAAAATCCTTCTAGTGCGATCTTGGAAGAAATCCTGAAAAAAAAAGAAAACAGGAAAAAAATCGGATACGTTCGAATTTCCATGAGGGGACGCATACACAGACACATTTATATGTATATATATATATATATATATATATATGTCTTTTTTTCCATACCCCGAGCCGTTTGTGACTTGCGATGTTTCTTCAATGTCGCTTATTTGTCGAGCATAATCTCGTTCACTTTGTCCATTTCAATAAGCATTCCAAAGTTCATCCTCAGTCTTTCTCTCTCTCTCTCTCTCTCTCTCTCTTTCTCTTTTTCTTTTTTTTCTCCTTTTTCTTCCATTTTCTTGGACTCCGTAAAGGACTCGCGACGCGTTTGCCAGAAATATCAATTTGTGCTGGAGTGGCAACAGTTTGCTTGATTTGGCACGGGCCGGCAGCTTACGTCCGAAATAAATCTTCATGTTCGCGCGAGTACACACGTACTGACACGTAGACACACGTATATACACTCGCGCATATGACGCGGGATGGACGGTGAAACGGAAAAGCGATTGTCCTCTTTCGAATTTGACACTACTCTTTCTATCTTTCTTCCTCGTTTGTCTGTTTTTGAGAAAAGTATCCCTTTTCTCATTTCGCGATTCAAAGTCACTTTTATACTTTTTTCGTATATATATATATATATATTTTTATATATATATTTTTATATGTATAGTTTTATATATATATTTTTTTTTCATATGGACATATATGTGTAAAAAAAAATGACGAGAGAAAAGTTAACTCCCAGGCTCAATTCTCTAATGTAAAAATCGTAATAAAATTATGAAATAAATGAAACGTGTCAAAATTGGTATAGATAGACGTGCCAGTGTAACAGTAGTTGGAGTTTGGTGAAACAAGTTTGCTGCTTGCCGGTGGATCGATCGGTTGCGATATCTTTCGTAATTTCGAGCTTCACGGATCCAGCATCGTGTCGTATCTTCTTCCTTCCGCCTCGTCTCTGGGCTTCGCCGTGCTGCTAGTTGCCCGGGCAACGACGTTCTTGCTAAAATTTCCACCCTCGCGTTCTCTCTCTCTCTCTCTCTTTCTCTTTCTCTCTCTTTCTTTCTCTTTCTCTCTCTTTCTTTCTCTTTCTCTCTCTCTCTCTCTCTCTCTCTCTCTCTCTCTCTCTCTCTCTCTCTCTCTCTCTCTCTCTCTCTCTCTCTCTCTGGTTGCAAGCACGAGAAACGGGATAGAAAGAATCGAGCACGTTCGAAACGCATGATTCGCGATAAAAAGACGAAAGTCCGTGTTTCGATCCACAACGAAGAGTGATCCACCATCGAAGTGAGAGGAATCTCATTTCTTCGTGAATCTCAATATCGTTCACAGTGAACACGGCTTAGTTGATGCGGTATAGACCCAGGAAGATAAAGCTTTACTCGATAACGTTACGGAAAAAGACATCCCACGCGTGGAAAAATAATAATAAGAGGGTGGGGCAGGCGAGATGTATAATTGAATGAAAGCACAGTGAACAGAGTCCTTTCTTTTACTAAAGAAAAAAGAGAGAGAGAGAGAGAGGGAGAGAGAGAGAGCAAAGAAAGAGGGAGGAAAAGGAAAAGGGAGACGGAGAGACAGAGACAGAGACAGAGAGATAAAGAGTGAGAAAGGAATGGGTGGGGGTGGGAGGACGAAATGCTATAATTTCAAGCCAGACAGTCATGCGTTATTCAGCGCCGCATACAGACGTTCCCCACTACCCTGTCTCCACCTTCTTATCGTCCTTCGTTCGACCCTCTCTTCTCTTCAATCCCATTCCTCTGTCCCTTTTCCACGCTTCGTTCTTCTATCTTCCTTTTTTCACTTTTTCTTCCTCGTTTTTCCTTTATTTTCTTTTCCTTTCTTTCTTTTTTACCCGCTCCCCCCTTTTTTGTATATTTTTTCTCTCTCTTTCCTTTTTCCTTCTCTTCGATTTTTTTCGGATTTTTTTGTATTTTTTTTCCGGTTTGCGAATCAAGTCCCACAGGAAAAATCGTCACGATATTATTGTCATTGCTGTACTGTAAACGAACCTGTCCGACCTTTTTTCCTTCTCCCTTCTCCTACCTCCTCTTTCTCTTTATTATTTTTCTTATTCTTTTTAGATATTAAAAAGACTTTTTCAACTTAGTTGTTGTTGTTGTAATTATTATTATTATTATTATTATTATTATTATTATTATTATTATTATTATTATTATTATTATTATTATTATTATTATTATTATTATTATTATTATTATCGTTGTTTTTGTTGTTATTGTTCCAGGATAGCGACAATCTATGGTGGGATTCGTTCGCGACAGAATTCTTCGAGGACGATGCTACGCTCACCCTCACCTTCTGTCTGGAGGATGGACCGAAGAGATACAGTTAGTATAATTGAATATTTAAACGTCAATAAAAAAAAAAGAAGAAACACACACGCACTCAAAACACGCTTGTTACGATCATACATTTAAATATTTTAATCAATGATAAGATCACATTGAATCGTAAGTCGTACGATAAATCTAAATTAATTACGTAATATTAAATATGACATCGATGTTATTGAACAAAATATAATAAATAAATATTATATAATATTAAATAAATATTAAATAAATACGATCTCAAATAGAACAATCATTAAAATTTCATACCTTGGCCTTCTTGACAAACGTTCAAGATGAATGAAAAGATGAATGATGGTAACGTTTGCCGGGTCGTACATTTATTTTAAATAATAACTCGCCACCGCGGAGCAATTTTATAGTAGGTGCCACTTTTAATGTCTCTACCCTAGTGTTCGCTCGTGTTCTCTCTCTCTTTCTCTCTCTCTCTCTCTCTCTCTCTTAGTAGACGTTCTACTGCAGGAGGATGTATGGCGACAAGGTGATTACACGTTGCTCGCCGCTATCGTCCAAGCTCGCGCGAACGACAGGAGGAGGTACCATCTGCCTCGATGCGAATTATCTCGCACCGAAAGATCGACTTGGCGTTTGTCGTGGGCCTTAAATCTCTTTCTCTCTCTTTCTCTTTTTCTTTCTCTCTCTCTTTCTCTCTCTCTCTCTTCCTCTCTCTCTCTCTCTCTCTCTCTCTCTCTTTCTCTCTCCCTTATCGCGTACACGTAAACGTATACATACAACATATACAACCACATATCAACCAGTTCGGCCCGTTGCTTTCTACGAGATGGTTGGCTAATAGCACGCTTATCCTTTCAGCGATAGGAAGGACGCTAATACCTAGGTACTTCCGTTCGATATTCGAAGGTGGAGTGACGGAACTTTACTACAACATGAAGCACCCGAAGGAGTCGTTTCACAATACTAGTATAACGCTAGACTGTGATCACTGCGTCATGGTCACGCATCACGGCAAGCCAATGTTTACGAAGGTGAGTTTGGTCTGATCTCACACTTTCTTTTTCTTTCTCTCTTTCTGTCTATCTATCCTCTTTCTTTATTCTTGCGATTGCCTAAAATCAGACGAGAAATCTGTTAGGCAAACTGTATCGTTTAAACGAGCATGAAACTAATTTTGCCGATGTTTCCGTTTTAGGTGTGTACAGAGGGTAGGTTAATATTGGAGTTCACTTTTGACGACCTTATGAGGATAAAGTCGTGGCATATGTCAGTAAGAACACACCGAGAATTGGTACCAAGGTCGGTTGTAGGCATGCAGCAAGATCCTACGGTACTAGAACAGCTTAGTAAGAACATCACTAGACAGGGTATCACCAATTCTACTCTGAATTATCTCAGGGTAAGTTTCCAAACATAATAACTTTTATGGAATGATTGATAATCGAAAGAAATAGTAATATCACCAAAGGGGAATGGATTCCATTCGCGAAAGTTTCTCTCTCTCTCTCTCTCTCTCTCTCTCTCTCTCTCTCTTTTTCGTTGTATATATCCGGGTTACAAGATATATGTTTGTTATATCTACCTTCTTCTTTAGTTGCACGGAAGCGCTTTCACCGTGAACGAACGTGCGCGCGCGAGTTTGTACGTATGTATCTGAACGTATTTGTTTCTCGAAAGTCCTCTTCGGTGTTATTCGCATCTCTAGAAATTTATCTTATTAATGTTGTTAAATAAGTATATTCGTTGTATTAAATGTCTTTTTTCTTTTTTTTTTTTTTATTTTTTGTTTTCTTTCTTTACAGTTATGTGTTATTTTGGAACCGATGCAAGAACTAATGTCGAGGCACAAGGCATACGCGTTATCACCAAGGGATTGCCTGAAGACGACCTTGTTCCAGAAATGGCAGAGGATGGTTGCCCCGCCGGGTAAGAGAGGTAGACGAACAGTTGCTTTACATGAGAAGCACCAGCCAGTGGAGCCCGAACAAACGGATCAGTCTAAAACGAGATTAATTCGTATTTATCAATTCTTAATGATTGATTATATTTTCTCGATGCTTCTTTCCAAGGACATAACGTCGACTTTTCCCGTTTACTTGGTTATTCCAAATATATCATCCATTACCTTATAAAGAATATATATATATATATATATATATATATATATATATATCGTATATTCGTTTCGATTTTGATCTTCTTATCTATTCACTTTCATCTGGACATTTCCTATTTCCCTGACTATTGGCCATTCCAACCAAGGTCGACGTAACCGTGGAAGTAAGTAGGCGGTTTCGCGCGCGAACAATTCTATATCTAGCGTGTTTCTCTGTAAAGATCGTAAGAAGGAGTATGTATATATATATATTTATATATATTGAATATATATAATATATATATATACGTAGATTGCTTGAGAAAGAGTGTATCGTCTGTCGATCGATGCATGGCGTGCTTGTATGTGTAAGAGACCTTTGATTACGAAAAGAAAGGTCCACAGCTGGGTAGCGAACTTGGTTTTATCAGTGTGTTCCGTACGTGGCCCTTAGAGTGCTACATCGGGCTAACGATGAAACGTTAACTCGCGATATTCATTCGTTGTTAATCTTTTTTTTTAGAATCACAGAGGCCAACGAGTAAAAGAAGAAAGCGAAAGGGCAGTACCTCTGGGCCGGGAAACAACGCTCCTCCTGCGCCTAGTAAAAAGAGATCACCAGGGCCGAATTTTTCTCTAGCGTCGCAGGCAAGTGTACGCACTTGACAATGAATCATCGGATTTCGTTGAATCCAGACTTAGGCTCTGAATTTTAAAGTTGTTTAATATATTTTTTCTCTTTTTTCGTAGGACGTGATGGTCGTAGGAGAGCCATCTCTGATGGGCGGCGAGTTCGGTGACGAGGACGAACGGTTGATCACAAGGCTCGAGAACACGCAGTATGATGCGGCGAATAGCTTAGACCCACATAGTCATGACACGACGGGTGGCCCGCCTCCGCATCCTCATCAATTCCATTCAGAGCCAACACCGGGTAACTCTTGGCCACCAGATCGTGGCCCTGGTCCCGGACCTCCGCAAGGTGGACCTGGTAGTCAGGTAATAACCTCTATTAAACTTTAAAAAGAAAGAATCGAATATTCGGTATCTACAGAGAACCGTCTTCTTAACTCCGATTTAGAGATGCTAAAGAGCGGCTGCCCGCGCTCCTATAGGCGAGAGGCGGTCGAAGAACACATCAGAAAACCGTGAGGTTTGTAGAGGAACGGAAGTTATAACGGAGCATCTGGTGTGCGACGTGTTACAGGGCGTCCAGGGTACGCAGGGAGGCGGATCTTCGGGTGTCGCGGGTTCGCAGGATGGCAGTCAACAGCAGCAAGACAAGAAGAGCCCCGCGGTGAGCCAGTGAGGCCAGGAGTCCCCGCGCCCTCCCACCAGAGGGCGACGGGGGCGCAAGCCCAAAAACGTGGCTCCCTAGCGGGGCGAGAATCCGAACCTCCCCACCGGCTATCTTGGCACGTCCGGTTGCGGCACGGGCTGTACGCCTGGCTGCGCTACCGGCTGCACGTCTGGCTGCACGTCTGGCTCTTCTTCGGCCGGCAGGTTGTCGCACGTTGGCGTACCCTTTGGCAGCGTTCCATTCTCTTGTCAGGCAACTGGCATACCACCGAGCCATCATCATCCGGAGCATCAGCAGCATCATCATCCCCATCATCCGCGTTTGGGCCATGTAGCCGCGGCAGCCAGTGCTGCCGCCGCTGCAGCTGCCTCTATGGGGATGGAATCCTCCGATTTGGTTGCGGTGGCTCATTACCAGGCCCAACAACTTCAGCGACAATTGTTGGCCGAGCAGTCGGCTCCGGGCACGATGCTGCCACCGTCTGCTCAGTCTACTGGTGGAGGCTTGACGCAGCCGCTACAACAGGGACAGCAAACTCAACAATCCCAGAGCCAGGACCCGCTGCAGAGCTTGGTGCAGCAGTTGCTCTGTCTGCAGCAGATCGAGTATTTCCTCGCACAGCGCGGTCACAAGTGATATACGCCTGCATACATATATACATATATGCGCGTTTAATATATATATGTATGTATGTGTTTATACGTTAAGCGTTTATCTGCGGTGTCTCTTCTACTCCTCCTCCTTCTCCATCGTCGTCGTCGTTGTTCGACTCTCGCACGCGTTAGCTCGTCTCGATAATGACGAGAGAACTTTTATGCGCGTCCGGCGAGAAAAATCTGTATGATTGTTTGTAGCATGTGTGATGATGATGATGATTATAATTATGATTATGATTATGATTATGATTATGATTATGATGATGATGATGATGATGATGATGATGATGATGATGATGATGATGATGATGATAATGATGATGATGATAATGATGATGATCATGATAATGATAATGATGATGATTATGATGTTGTTGATGATAATGATAGTGATAATGATGATAATGATAATGATGATTATGATGATGATGATGATGATTTGTACGTGAGTGAGAAAGACGGAGAGAGTAAGGCTCCGCGCGTCGACAAAACCGCAGATATTCATCCGAATCTTCTCTTTCTTCGATCGTGAACCGCGTCTCTTCTCTTACTGCGGCAGCCAACGATGCTCCTGTTCATTCGAATATCTTTTTCTCTCTCCTTGTATTTTGATTTCGAAGGAAAAAAAAACAAAGTAAAAATAAAAAAACTTATTTCCATTCCTCGATCGGCGGGGAGGTAACACACGGTGTTCTCGATGATCCGCGACCTAAGGAAATCCAAGAGAAAAAGAAAGATAAAGAAGGAACCTGGTGTGCCAGAAAGAAAGATGGCTACCTTTTTTCAACGCGGATCGATGTGCGACGTTCTTTGGGACACCGTGCAAGCGCGTGTGTGTTGCTAGTTAAACGTTGAACGAGCCTCGCAATTTTTCTCGCGAGAGACTCGTCGATTTAGCGTGTGATAAAATAAAGAAAAAAAAAACAAAAACAATAACTATAACGTTGTTA
Source organism: Vespa crabro (assembly GCF_910589235.1). Classification (NCBI taxonomy): domain Eukaryota; kingdom Metazoa; phylum Arthropoda; class Insecta; order Hymenoptera; family Vespidae; genus Vespa; species Vespa crabro. Next base: position 3,464,493 of record NC_060959.1, on the reverse strand, counting down.
TGTGAACACGAAGAAGAAAAAGAAGAGAAAAAAAGAAGTGGAAGAAAAGGAACGAAGAAGATGATGTCGAATAAAAATGAGCTAAGAAGATTGGGAAAACGTGTGTGTGTGTGTGTTTTTGCGCGCGCATGTGTGCATGGTGGGTATGTGTGGGTGTGTTGTTATTCTTTTTTTTCTCTTTTTTTTTCTTTTTTTTCTATTGAGAGGAGGGGAGATGGGGTTAAACTGGGCGGGGTCTGAGCAAAGTCCTGATGGAAGATAAAGAAAAAGATATGTAGAATGGAAAATTGGGGAAAATATGAAAAAGTGAATATATATATAATACAAAACGCGCCACGCGCGACAGAGACGATAAGGCCGCTCTGATCGCGAGCTGTGAATGAATCTCTATCCGTCAACAGTATTGATATAATTAAAAATAGAGTAAATGAATATAAAAAAAAACGTTATTGTAAGAGATAAAAATATAGCGTAAGTACGTAACTGTGCAAGCGTATGCGAGTTTACGAGAACGAGCGTGCGCGCGAGAGAGAAAGAAAGAGAGAGAGAGAGAGAGAGAGAGAGAGAGAGAGAGAAAGGAAAGAATTGATTGATTGATTGATTGATTGATTGATTGATTGATTGATTGATTGATTGAATTTTGTGTGATTCTTTTGACAAATGTTTGTGCGAGTGTGGATAATGTTTAGAAAAAAAAGGAAAGAGAGCGACAGAGAAAGAGCGACAGAGAAAGAGAGACAGAGACAGAGAGAGAGAGAGAGAGAGAGAGAGAGAGAGAGAGCGAGAGAGAGAGAGAGGGAGAAAATCATTGTCGACTGAAGAAATTTTTTAAGCGTGGAGCCCGGTCGATCACAAACGCACAGACCCTAACTGTCCCGTGGGCTCTTTGTAGAGTTTTATTCTTTATTTTATCATCGTTATTTAATTAATCGTGCGCGCGCGAGAGACAGAAAGGGAAAAAAATTATGAGAAAAGAAAAGAGAGACGGTGCGCGCGTGTATGTGTGTATGTGTGGTGTTTCTTCTGTACGAACGAAAAAGTAAGAGAGAAACAGAAACAGATAGCATTTTATATGCTAAAAATTAAGAGAGAAACCTCCATCCAAAGGTTCATCCGATATTAAGATGTAACATAATTGTAAAGTTTATAGACTTTTTTCTTTTTTTCTTTGTTTGATAAGAATGATATTGAACAATCAATATCGAGAAAAAAGAGCTACGAAAGAACCTTCAGTTTTCATAAAATCTGTTATGAAAATCGTATTTCTTTCTTTTCTTTTCTTTTCTTTTCTTTTCTTTTCTTTTCTTTTATTTTCTTTTATTTTATTTTAATTTCACAATTACGTACATACGCGTTCAATCATATTTTATAATAAGAGAATTAGTATGATGGGATGTAATATGATGAAATTTGTAGACAATATCGTATTTTATTACGGTTTTTTCGTCGAAAAAAAAAGAAAAGAAAAAAAGGAAATATGTGAAAGAAAGATGGACGATAACTTTTAACAATAAGACGGGGTACCATAGTGAATCGACTTTTTTTTTAAACATTCAATCGCGTATGTATATATGAATGTTTGTATGTAAGTGCGTACATGTGTACGTACACGTACGTAAGTATGTATGTATGTATTATGTATGTATTATGTATGTTGATGTATGTATGATGTATGTATTATGTATGATGATGTATGTATGATGTATGTATGATGTATGTATGATGTATGTATGATGTATGTATGTTGTATGTATGTATGTATCGTGTATGTATGTATGCATATATGTATGTATGTATGTATGTATGTATGTATGTATGTATGTATTATGTATGTATTATGTATGTATTATGTATGTATTATGTATGTATTATGTATGTATTATGTATGTATTATGTATGTATTATGTATGTATGTATGTATGTATGTATGTATGTATGTATGTATGTATGTATGTATGTATGTATGTATGTATGTATGTATGTATGTATGTATGTATGTATGTATGTATGTATGTATGTATGTATGTATGTATGTATGTATGTATGTATGTATGTATGTATGTATGTATGTATGTATGTATGTATGTATGTATGTATGTATGTATGTATGTATGTATGTATGTACGTATTTGATGTTGATGCACAAACACACCTTCATGAACACGCGCGAGCATACGTAAACGACCCTCCGCTCCCACCCACCCCATCATACATACACAAGCGCGCGTGTGCACATACACACACACACATATATATATTACGCAAATCATTATTGCATGAAGTTCCTTTCGCGTTATATCGTATACGTTCCTCGTTATATTTGTTCCTATTTTTGTACTACTATTCGTGATTTCTTGCGTTCCCTTTCCCTTATACTGGAGCTCTTTTCTCGTACAGCTGGGGACGATTATGAAAAAAGCAAAAACATCGACGACCTCGAAAGAGAGAGAGAGAGAGAGAGAGAGAGAGAGAGAGAGAGAGAGAGAGAGAGAGAGAGAGAGAGAGAGAGAGAGAGAGAGAGAGAGAGAGATCGTAATTTTAAATATCGATTCGTCTACCACTCGCTCAGATCTTTTTAATGTGCTTTTACGAATAAAAAAGAACATAAACAAAAATTTATATATAAATATAAATAAATTAATATATAAATGTATATATGTGTATATATAAATATTTATATACGTGTATATATAAATATTTATATATGTGTATATATATATATTTATATATGTGCATATATATATATTTATATATATATATGTATGTATATTTATATTTATATATGTATATATATTTATACATGTTGTACATATCTGAATTTTGACGCGAGTTCTTTTATTTTTATCGTCTTATTTGTTTTTTTTTTTCTTTTTTTGTTTCTTTTTTTTTGCAAGATTTATATAAGAAAAAAGTCGCCTCGTACTCGAGTTTCCTTATCCCTTTAACTTTTTTTATCTGTGTCGAACTGAATCGTTGAACAACTTTCAATAAGGAGAAAGAAAGATCTAAAAAAAAAAAAAGAAAAAAATAAGAAAAGAGAAAAAAAGGAGAATATGGAAAAATTTCTACTTTTGATGCTGATTTAAAATAGAAGTTTCTTCAGCGCATTGTTTCATGTTCGATTGCGCGTTCGTCAATCATCGATAACAAAGGTTTTATTTCACTTTTGTTACTCTGTTCTTTCTCTATTTCGTCTTACGTTTATTCGAAATTCCTGCTTCTTTGTGTATGAAACATCTATGACATTGACATCGTCGAGAGAGAAATATTGAAATTTTGAGAAATTCTATTTACGTAATCGCTTGCGTTGAGATTTCGATTGTATTTTACATTGTTATTTACTGAAATGAATACAAAGAAAAAATAAATATAAACGAAAAATAAAGGATATGGAAAAAGAGATCGAGCGACATGCTAATTCTTCGTCATGGTGATCGTAATAGCGCATTAAACGAACGGAGAGAGTGACAGAGAGAGAGAGAGAGAGAGAGAGAGAGAGAGAGAGAGAGAGAGAGAGAGAGAGAGAGAGAGAGAGAGGCAGAGAGAGAGAGAGGCAGAGAGAGAGATTGAGTGAGTAGGTGAATGAGCGAATGAGTGAGTTTGATCCCGCCTACAAAACGATATACCTATGTATCTCTCAGTATGTATGTATGTGTGCATGTATGCATGCATATATATATGTATCCGAATCGAACGACTCTGGGGAGCTGAGCCGATAGGTCAAAGTTCGTCCTGCTCGTTTAGACTTGACACGATAGGTAGAGTGAGAGTGGGTACTTGGGGTGGGGTTAAAACGTCGGCGTTTCATCACGTCCATGAACTTTGCGCTTTCGGCCGAGGGAACTTTTTTCTTATTTTTATTATTATTATTTCTTCTTCTTTTTCTCCTTTTTTCCTCTCTCTTTATTTTTTTCTTTTTCAATGATTCTACAATTCTACAGAAATCGTGCGATAGAGAGAGAGAAAGAGAGAGAGAGAGAGAGAGAGAGAGAGAGAGAGAGAGAGAGAGAGAGAGAGAGATAAGGAAAGAATGTATATGTGAGTAAAAGAGAAAGAAAGATAGAAAAAGAATAGAATTTTAAATATGTTACACACACATACAGATACTTACACAAAATACTTACCCCAGATTCATATTTTTACTGGTTATATTACAATTATTGCGTAATTTTGCGGCTAATTTCTGTTTTCTTTTTCATGGGAAAAAAGGAAAGGAAGAGAAAGGAAAAGTAAAATAAAAAAGGAAAGAAGTGATAAGACATGTATATTAGAGATGATATATAAATATACATATAAAAAGTACATACACACATATATACACGTACATAGAAACAAAGGCACCTGGAATCATGCGTAACAATGTCGTTGTTAGTTGTATTCAAGAATTTTTTGAAACAATATTTTCCCTCGCATCAATGATGATACACAAACTACACATGTACACATATGAGAAAATACGCATTGTCAATATGTCGTTTTTTAATTATTATGTATAAAGAAGGATATATGACGCGAGCCAATGTAACTTATATCATAGCACAGTGAACATTACAGACATATTACTAACACTGACAGTTGTACATTATGTATGTAAGAAAGAGGGAAAGATAGAGAGAGAGAGAGAGAGAGAGAAAGAGAGAGAGAGAGAGAGAGAAAGAGAGAGAGAGAGAGAGAGAATCAGAATGAGAAAATGAGAGAATGAGAGAGAAAGAGAGAGACACGCACGATACATATTCGCGTACAATGAAAAGACGCGCGTGCGGGCTCACGCTTATACACACGTACACATCTCAGAATCATGCGATAAATCATGAATTAATTAGATAAACCAGATGCGATGCCGGTATAGTCCCACAATTTGATTGTGTGTGAGAGATAGGAAAGGAAGATATATTGTATATATGTATGTATATATATATCTATATATATATGGTCATGTTTATATATATATATAATATACAAATATATATGTATACACATGTATATGTATATATATATGTATATATGTATATGTATATATATATGTATATATATATGTATATATGTATATGTATATATATATGTATATATATATGTATATATGTATATGTATATATATATGTATATATATAAACGTGTGTGTGTGTGTGTGTGTGTGTGTGTGTGTGTGTGTGTGTGTGTGTGTGTGCGCGTGTGTGTGTATGTACGTATGTAGTATGTTGTCTCTTAGCAAGAAAGTGTGACAGCACGTACTATGCGAGTGCGTATGTGTGTGTGATATTTGTGTACTTGCGCATAAGAGGGTGAGAGAGAGAGAGAGAGAGGGTGGGTGGGTGAGAATACGTGAACGATTTCGACACGAGCATGCGGTGGGTTCTAGTATAAATGATCTATTGACAAATGTTGTATATTATTACGAATTATAATGACACTATTATAATTAATTAATTAATTAATTATTATACCCTAATAATGTGAATTGAATTTAAACGACAGAAAAATACATAAAATTACGATGTAATAGGAAGAAAATTTTAATTGTCAGTGAGAAAGTTAAGGAGGAAGAAGTGGAGCTGTTCGACGCGACAGCCTAAGTCGAGAATCGAGAGAGAGAGAGAGAGAGAAAGAGAAAGAGAGAGAGAGAGAGAGAGAGAGAGAGAGAGAGAGAGAAAGAGAGAATGATCGTGTGAGTGAGATATAGAAAGAGAGAAAGTATGATAGAGTAAGAAAAAGAGAGAAAGAGAGAGAGAGAGAGAGAGAGAGAGAGAGAGAGAGAGAGAGAGAGAGAGAGAGAGCGTGGATCACGACTATAGCTGAGAATCAAGTGAAAGTATCGATCATAGTGCTGACAGTTCATCGAAGATGGATGCTGGACTCGCATTTATCTGCATGGGACCGAGTTTCATATGTGGAAAGTTTCACGAAGGAAATAATATGGCCTCCATCCTTCTCTATGTTTGCGTTACATAATCAGAGAGAGAAAAAAAAAGGAAAGAAAAAGAGAAAAAAAAGATATATATTCCCGGAATGAGGAAATTTTCAAGATGTTTCACGTTGTATATCTATTGCAAATCATTATAAAACGTTCCTAAAAATCCTCGTTCCATGATTTTAACGTGCTCTGGCCCTGTGGCTCGCCGACAAAGTGCGCCGCGAGCATTCGCGTTAATTAGCGGCGGCGTCGAGGTTACTACGTGGAACTCGGTAAACCACAAATTCCGAGCCGAATTAGATCGGTCCTTTTGGATTGAAAATTAAACCGATAACTAACGAGGACCGTTCTTTCTGCTTCTTCTTTTTTTTCCCTTCATATATATATAATAAGGAATTTATTTTTCGGCAAACGTAGGCAACGAGAAAATGTTCCATTAGAATATTTGTACGGGACACATTCGATACGATTCATTCTTTATTCATTTGTCCAGAAAAAAAAAGAGATTTCGAAACGCATTTATATGTCCGACTTTTCGGTAAAAGTAAAGGAAGAAAAATATTGTCATATATTTTTCAGATTATAAAAAGAGACATGTAACGAAACACTTGATGAAAGAAATATCTGGCAATCGTCGTGAACGCGGTCCTAGGCCGATATCGATATGTCCATGCTCTACTTATCCAGCACTATTTTTATTTAAGAGACACGAAAGGTATTCCAAACGATTGTTGATAAATGATCAATCCTGTGTGTATAATTGAAAAAAAAGAAAAAAAAAAAGAAAGAAAAAAGGAAGAGTTAGTAAGCGAACGGCTTATCGTCGTTCCAAGTTCAGAGGATCTCTCGTTTTTTTTCTTCTGATTTTGCTTTTCTCTTTTTTTTCTTTCTTTCTTTTTCTTTTTTTTCCTTCTCTTTTTCTTCTCTACTCTATCAATCGTTCCTAATCTCTTCCTTCTTCTTCTCCTCCTCCTCCTCTTCTTCCTCCTCTTCCTTCTTCTCCAATGCCCATCGATTTTCTATTAGCTAAATCTATCCTCTTTTTGATCTTTGTTCTAAAAGAAAAATAAATTTCATTTCTTAACAAATAAATTTGTCCTATATTGTTGTAAAAAATCTTTCTTCTGTAAATATCGTCCTCTGAATTTGGCACCAATCCGTGCCTGTTGGTCGAGGTGAAACACGGTTGTTGATCGGTGCATGTACCACGAATCGCTAATTATCAAGATCGGTCTTGAGCGATAAACCATGCACCGATAGTGTATAAAAGAAAAATAAAAAAAAAATAAAAAAAATAAATAAAAAACAAGAGAAATAAAAATTAGCGCAATTTAGGAGCGATTCGAATTGTGATCGTGAATGAAAAGGAGAGAACGAGAAAGAAAGAGAGAGAGAGAGAGAGAGCGAAAGAGAGAGAGAGAGAGAGAGAGAGAGAGAAAGAGAGAGAGAAAAAAGTAGCCCTTTACCTTCTTTTATGTGGACATAGGCCATCTTGGTATATTATATTAATATACATTCAAAGCTGGCCTATCGCCATGACCAATAAAAAGTAATACAAAGAAGCAAGAATGTGAACGAACAAAGAAAGAAACAAAAAAAAAAGAATAATTGACATCTAATTACATTTTTACGCACTCCAAATTTTTATCCTCGTCATTTGTATCATAGTGGAACATGTGTTTAAAGAAGGATCCACATTATATGTATGTAATCAAAATTGTAACTGAAAAAAGCGTTAATAAAAAAACGATACTCGAAAAAAAAAAAGATAGAAAGAACTCTACTTTACCTACCGCTCAGAATCAAACTCGTCTCAGTCATTCTTCACCATTTCAGGTAATGTAGAAAATATATAAGACAATTGTAATTTACTTATTACATAATTTTACTTACTATGTTATTTCTATTTTTAATTGTAATTATTATTTTCAGTTTCTTTAAATTAACGAAAATTCATGGTAAAGATTAATTTGTCGATATCATTAAAGATATTTTTTGATATTTACAGTCGGTGAAAAAGTGAAAGAACCGAGCACTATCTGGTGGTAATTTTATGAATCTATAAAAACCCATTGCACACTTGCAACGGACTTTTTCTATACAATCAATATTATTTCGAGAATTCCAAAAAATAAATAAGAGGAAAAAAAAAGAAGAGAAAGGAAAAGAAAAGATGTCGTGACTCGAATAAACTAACGAAATTGATTCAACGAATTATTCTTAACAAACTCATTTATTAAAGTACTAAAAGGGATGGAAATGAACAAAATCGAGAAAAAGTTACACATAAATATTATCAAGTAGTAAGAGTTATAGTAAGTAGTACGAAAATTACGCGCGTGTCTCTCGTTTTAAAGACGACTTTGCAGAGGCACTATATATACATATTATATATTTTCCTATATACCATATATATTACATATGATATCGCTATGTCACACCGCGTGATACGTATAATATGTAATATATATTTATATATTATTATTATATATATATATATATATCTCAGTGTGTTTCTGTTCTTGGACGGGAATCCGGAAGGGTATTTCGGGGAGGAAAACGGTGGATCGTCGATCTCTGAATTTAGATCGTTATCATCTCTGTGTCGCGAGATCGACATAGCTTGGCCGTCATTCTATTTTATTTCTTTTGTTACGTTCTGTTATTTTTCTATTCTTTTATTTTTTCTGTTCTTTTTTTTATCTTTTTTATTTTTATTATTATTTTTTTTTTTTTTTTTTTTTAATTTTTTTCTTCTTTTTATTACTTGCGGAAGGATCAGAGAAAGTCAGGAGTCTTTCCATGAAAGAATTGATCTATTTTATAGCATTTCATTTCAAGAAAAAAGAAAAGATGACTCTTATAATTATAACAAACACGTCGTTCAATTACGAAGGAGATTGACACATCCGACTCTTTCGCTTCTTTTTTTTCCACTTTTTTTTGTTTTAATAATAATACGCGAAACAAACCTCTTCTCTTCTCTCTCACAAATTTATCCTATTCACACACTCTCTTTCTCTCTCTCGTTCATTCTCTCTCTCTCTCTCTCTTTCTCTCGTTCATTCTCTCTCTCTCTCTCTCTCTCTCTCTCTCTTTCTCTCGTTCATTCCCTCTCTCTCTCTCTCTTTCGTTCATTCTATCTCTCTCAGTCATTCTCGTTATTTTCCATCGCTTTATCCTTCCTTTTATTCGACAATCTTATATTTTCTCACATCCATTTCGATTTTTGTATCTCTTCATTCGATTTTCTCTTTTTCTCTCTCTCTCTCTCTCTCTCTCACACACACATTCGATCATCCTCGCGTTTCTCGAAAAAAAAAAGTTCATCCAGTATCGGCGGTCCGTGAATTTTTTATATTGTAGATTTTCTTTCTTTTTATTTTCTATTTTCGGTATGTGACTGTATACAAATATGCTAGTTTAATAGAAAACATAAAAATCATTAACTTCGTCGTTGTCATCGTCGTCGTCGTCGTCGTCGTCGTCGTCGTCGTCGTCGTCGTCGTTGTCGTCGTCATAGTATTTTTTTTATGCACGCTTATCTTGTCGGAGAAAAAATAACGATACCGTAATTTTTAAGACTTTTTTTTTTAGAGACGAAACTCTTTCCTCCCCCGGAGGTAAAAACCACAATACTTCTAACAGACAAATCGACAGACAGGCAGCAGACAAACAGATAGTCAGGCGGTATGTGTGTGTGTGTGTATGTGTGTGTGTGATGTGTGTCTCTCTGTATGTTGTGTCTCTATATGTGTACCTATGTATATGTACGTGATAAGTGGAAATGTAAGTGGATGTATATATATTACACTCCTTTTTTTCTTCCTTTTCTCTCTCATTCTATTTAGCGACAAACCCTACGTATAGTAGACTATACTCAGAGACAGTCATTTTAATTTGATATACGATTTCTTGTATCTCTATTATACTCTCTCTCTCTCTTTCTCTCTCTTACTTTCTCTCTCTCTCTCTCTCTCTCTCTCTATCACCCTCTTTCTTTCTTTCTCTCTTTCTCTTATTTTAATTGCATTCTTCAGCCCCTTCATAAATAATACATACCTACAGCGAACACACACACACACACACGCACATCCACACACAAACGCACACGGACGCACGCAAGTTTCTATTTCTTTTCTTATCTTTTCTTTTCTTTTCTTCTCTTTTCTTTTCGCATTATGTATCTTATTTTTTTTTCGTTTGCTTTTTTCGTTTTCTTTTTTTTTTTTGAGTTTCTTTTTACCTTTTCCGCTTTGTCCTCTTTAGATCCGCGTTTGAACACTTTTGGGGGAGGTTCGGAGTGCCCGGATATTTTTTCGACCATTCTCTCCGCTAAGGATTATTATACAAAATAATTAGAAAAATGTACAAAAATTCATAAAAATAGTAATAGTTACATATTACAAATTACTTTTGGATAATTATAATAGTGTGATTGAGAAACGAGCACGAAAGTACAACGCTACTATACCTTGTATTACTTTTTTTTTTCTTTTTTTTTGTTCCTTTTTTCTAAATATAATACATATATCATTCCAGCACGAGGAGACACATCGGAACGCATTGCCGCGAAAATCACGTTTCTTCTTTTTCTTTTTTTTCTTTTTCTTTTCTTTTTCTTCCTCTTTTGCCTTTTCGATACTTTCCTTATCACCGTTCGATGTCTTTTGTCATGAAATTTTCAAGACGACGATCTGGGTGATCGGGGAGAAAAAGGAAAAAAAAGAAAAGAAATTACAAAAAAAAAAGAGAAAAAAGAAGGACAATATCGTTCGTCCAAGTCCATTCTTTTTCTTCACAATAGACTACCAATAATATATTTTGCTTTCGATCAGCCTCGCGTTCCACCTTCATCTCTCCTTCTCTGTCTCTATGCCTTTCGCTCTCCTTCTCCCTATATTCTCCTCTTCACCTTCCACCTTTTTTCTCTATATATTTACATGTACGTTCGCTCGAAATGGCACACACAAACACACAACGCACGCACGCACGCACCTGCACATTTCATTTCTTTTCTTTTTCTTCGTCTAATTATTCTCTCTCTCTCTCTCTCTCTCTCTCTCTCTCTTTCTTGCTCTCTCTCTCTCTCTCTCTCTCTCTCTCTCTCTCTCTCTCTCTCTCTAATTTCTCACGGTCTTTTTCTCACACACACACATACACTTTCTGTCTCGCTCTCTTTCTCTCTCTTATTCTGCCTCTCTCTCTCTCTCTTTTTCTCTCTCTTTCGTTTCTTTTGACTAATCGCTGCAATAACATAGCGAAGAATCGTTTTCCGCAGACCGTCGAAAAAAGAAGAAAAAAGAAAAAGAAAGAGAAAGGAAAAAGGAAGAAAAAAGAAAAGGAAAAAAAAATATTCTCGAGAATCCGTGGTGTACCTCCGCGCTATATTTTTTTTCGTTTTTTTTGTTTGCTTCCTTTTTTGTTTTTTTTTTGAGTGAGGTGGGGGGGATTTTTTGTTTTTTTTGTTTTTTTTTGTTTTTTTTGTTTTGTTTTTCTTTTTTTTCATCAACCACCCTCCCTCCAACGATACGTTTTACAGCTACGTTTTGACTTTCCTACACTATTCGGGCGATATAAAAAAATTACAAAATGAAGCTACCATTTTCTCTCTTTCTCTCTCTCTATTTTTTCTCTCTTTTTTTCTTCTTATTTTTTTTATTTTTTTTCCTTTTTTTTCATCGGGAGACACCACGTTCCCTCGTCGGTCGATAAGAAGAAAAATGAAAACGTATGCCTCATCGAGACCAAAACAATCCCGATCGACTCCGATTGGTATTAATTAGTCAATTTGAGTCGTTTTAAGATAGAAAAACAAAAAAGTATTACGAGAAATTCGATATCTCGATAATCTCGCTCGATGAACAATTCGTTTTTGATTATTTCTTCTCTTTTTTTTTTCTTTTCTTTTCTCTGCGCGCCCTTACTCTCCCGTCGGTCTTTTTCCTTTTTCTTTTTTCTCTTCTTTTTTTCTTTTTTGTTCTCCATCCCCTCGACGGGAAAGATACGGTAGAAACGATAATCGAAAGAATTATCGGGCCGCTTATCCTTCGATATAGGTAACAACTGTATGGGACTCTATTGCAGCTCCGCAGCTTACACACTACCGTGTAGTGCTATACGTATTATTTCAGTTAACACTTATAACCACGTTACACTGTAGCTATTATATAATGTATAATATTAACGTATTCACGTTATATAACAATCACTCATTATCAGTTGTTACGCCATATATAACGTATATACGTGTTTTTTTCTCCTTTTTTTCTCAGTTTCGATTAAGCGCAAATCACACTCTTTGCTTCACGATAATTTCGTCGAGCACTTATTTTAACATTCTTCTCTCTCTCTCTCTCTCTCTCACTCTCTTTCTCTTTCCCTCTCTCTTTCTCTCGCTCTTTCTTTTTCTCTTTTCGCAGATTTTTAAAAGTTCTCTCTCTCTCTCTCTCTCTCTAACATTCATTCTATTCCTGTATTTCACATTCTTTCATACACGTCGCGTGAGCCAACCAATTCCAACAATCTCTCTCTCTCTCTCTCTCTCTCTCTCTCTCTCTCTCTCTCACGGTTACAGTTATTTTTGTTTGTTTTATAACAATATCTTGCGACCAAAAAATAAACTCTATTATGTGTATTATTTCGCTAATTAAGCTACGATTATCAATCGTTACGGCTACATTTTACGTTACAAAGATTTCGTCGATTCTGAAAAAGAGAGAATTTACAAATAGTTTCCTGGTCCGGGCGTGACGGTTTAATTTTTTTTTCCTTTTTCCTCTTTTTTTTCCCAATTTCCCATGTTTTACCCGCTTGCCGTTCTTCAGGATAAAATCTTTTTCGTATTTTTCTAATATAATTTCTTGCCATTTCTGGACGAAACTCGAACGATCGTCTTTTTGTCGTGGTCGTTCGAAGTTGGAAAGAAAAAATGGAAAAAACAAGGAAATAAACAAAAGAAAAAAGGAAAAAAAAAGAAAAGAAAATGAAAGAGAAATCCCTTCAAAAATTTCAATTGCATTTCATTATTTTCGATAAATTTCTCTTTCATTATTCTTTATTACCTCAATGGCTTTCGTGCAGCCGATCGATCACAGTGGAATTATGCTCTCTATCTCTTTCTAGTAATCGAATACACGCAGTCATCGCGTTAAGGCGATTTCGCTATCGAGATTGGTTCGCTACTAAATCACAAATTACAAAAAAGTTCTATTCTTCTGATCTTCTCTTTTATTTCTTCCTCCCCTTTTGAAAGGATTAAAAAGAAAAAAAACGAAGAAAAGAAATTAAACTATTAAAGTAAAAAAAAGTAAAAATAAAGATTCCACATATATTGTCCGAAACAAAAAAGAAAAGAAAAGAAAGTTCTAGTCTTTTTTCTTTTTTTTTTGTTTTGTTTTCTTCTTTCTTTTCTTTCTCTCGAAATAAAATATTATTTTTCACGCTGGAACAAAAATTAATTTCGCAAGTAAACGATCTATGCAAGTAATTCGCTAGTACAGCTTGTAGAAATTTATAGAACGCGTACGATGCCAAAAATTTTTCGTGCATTCGTCACTTTTCTTCCTTTCTCTTCCCTTCCCATCCCATCCCATTCCTTTCTTACGTTACCAATTGCACGTTGATTCGAGAGCGTTCGTTTAATTTATTAATAAAATTTACAAATTGCACTGCTCGACGGCTTCGATAATATATAAGTTGCGTTCCTATAATTAGATAATATTACGCTGTAGGCTTACAACATATCGTGAATTTATGTACGATATTATTAATATTTTCTCTCGAAGGCCAGCAGATTTTGATAATAATATTAATAATAATAGTAATAATAATAATAATAATAATAATAATAATAATAATAATAATAATAATAATAATAATAATAATAAGAAGAAGAAGAAGAAGAAGAAGAAGAAGAAGAAGAAGAAGAAGAAGAAGAAGAAGAAGAAGAAGAAAAAGAAGAAGAAGAAGAATCTAATTTCTTGTTTCTCGCAAGAATAAAAAGGCGAGCGTGTAAATTTTTAATAAAAATAGAAAAAAATATGTGTAAATATATATATATGTATATATATATATATATATATATATATATATGTATGTATATATATGTATATATACATATCAAAGGGGCGTAAGATTTTAAGATGTATCCTTAAAGAAAAAAAAAATGGCTATTATGTGAATCATACAATAGAGGTAGATTTAAGCTGCTAGTAAATAATATGTATGTATAATATGTATATTATATATAAATATGTATGTCCGTGTGTATGTCTCTGTATGTATGTATGTATGTACGAGAATATATGTACGTGTATACGGTAATATGTAATGAATCATAAATAATATGATTTATCATCTACCATTTTTTTACGTAAAAAAATTGTTTCCATATATGTAAAAAGGAAACGGAAAAATAAAGTAAATACATATCTCGTATCTATATAAGAGAAAGATGTTCGGTGGACAAAACAGTCTTTGCGAAACAACGCGACAGAGAAAACGCGAACATCAGAAATTTACAAAAATTCTTGCTTGTCTTTCTTTGTTTCTTTTTTTGTATTTTTAAAAAATTTTTTTTTAATATTATTTTTTTCTTCTTCAACGCATCGGTCACATCAAAGACATTGTTATTATTATGCAAGTAATATTATTATAATTATTGTTATGTCCTTCATTATCATCATCATCATCGTCATCATCATCATCATCATCATCATCATCATCATCATCATCATCATCACCATTATCATCGTTATTAGATATCATTACTTTTTTTTATTTTAGAATCGTTGAAATTGAATCTAACGGTAATAATTCTTCAAAAAAAAGAATATTTTCGCTTAATAATTTTTAATAGAATTTTTCTTTTAACGCGCGAGAGCCGTTCCCCCTTTTTGTTTTTTTTTTCTTTTTTTTTATAATCAACGAATTAGAATCGTTCTGTCTTTTCTCTTTTTTTTGGTTTTGTTTTTGTTTTTGTTTTTGTTTTCGTTATTTCGTACGTCATAAGCACTAAAAAGGAGCTCGAGTTAACGTGATTATTTATTTCTCTCTCTCTCTCTCTCTCTTTTTTTTTAGTTGTTAATCTTTTTTTATTACAGAAGAAGGAAGAGATCAGTAATCGTAAAGGCAACGTTATCGAACATATATACGTTGAAGTTATTTAAGTCTACCAAAGAGAAGGAAAAATATCTTTATTATAGCCCCCAACAATAATTATTATCGTAGTTATACGAGTATTTACGAACGACCTTTTTTTCTTTTTTTATTTTTTTTTTTATTTTTGGTTTCTTTTATCTTTCTTTTACTTTGCTTGGTTATTGTTTTCATCTATACGGTATATTATATTGTGTATGTGTAATGTTTTTTTCTTTTTCTCTTTTTTTTCTTTTTTTTTTTACACATGAAACTATGTTTCTCTTGCTGTACTAATAGAAAAAAAGAAAAGATTTTGTTACTTATATTTTTTCCCCTTTCTTTCTTTATCATTCTTTCGTACTTCCTTTCTCTCTCTCTCTCTCTCTCACTCTCTCTTATTCTCTATACGTTTTCCTTTTTTCCTATCCTTTCTCTTCTCCTTCTGCTCACGCGCAAACTCTCATACTATCCTTCTCTTTCTCTCTCTTTCACACACATTTTTATTCGTACAATTTGAAACATTTTCTCTCTCTTTCTCTTTCTCTCTTTCTCTCCCTCTCTCTCTCTTTCTCTCTTTCTCTCTCTCTTTCTTTCACAATTCTCTCCGATTAACTAATCTTTCTCTTCTACTTTCGAAGACTCCATTTTAAATATTAATTCGAGTAATCGATTCGCCTATCGAACGCCCTAAAGTCAAGTGTCGTATTTTTAGAAAAAGGTAAAAAATTCGCCATCTTAAGCTAACCGTCCCTTTTACCCTCACACCTTTTTGTTTTTCATCATTTATCCATCATACATTTCAGCGTTATTACATCTCCCCTATTTCTACGTTTTTATCACATTCTCTCTTTCTCTCACTCTCTCATTCTCTCACTCTCTCTCTCTCTCTCTCTCTCTCTCTCTCTCTCTCTCTCTCTCTCTCTCTCTCTCTCTCTCTCTCTTTCTCGCACAAAATGAAATCTCCCCGTTCTTCCTTCGTATCCTTTCCATCGTTCTACGTCCGCTTCGTGTGCGCTCTTCTCCTTAACTTTTTTTTTTATTTATTCAATACGAAAATATTCATTGTTATTAAAAAATTTCTCTTTGTCTGTCCTTAAATCTTAATCGCCGTTGAAAAATTTCGTTCGATGCTCGAGGTATGTGGCATTTGTTTTAAAAAAAATTGCTCGGAAAGTCGAGCAGCTGGGACAAAAATCCTGAGGAGGATGGAGGATCGAGGATTATGGTGGTGGTGGTGATTGTGTTAGTGGTGTTAGTGGTGGTGGTGGTGTTGAGGAAAAATCATTTTTTCCGAGAATGACTATCCGCTTTCTATCGATCATTATCGATCGTTTCAGAAGCAAAAAGCACGATGGAAAGGTCGCGGGTTGAAAAAACGTCTGCCCGATCGAGAACATCCCGTTTTCTTTTATAATTCCAAAATATCCCTTCTTCCTCGTCTTCTCCTTTACTTTGTGTGTACGTGTACTTATATATATGTTTTCCTGCGTGCGTACGTGCGTGTATATATGTGTGTATGTGTACGTGTGTGTCCCAATGCTTTTCGCAATGTCGTCTTGCTCGTAAGCATATCATTCAACGTCAATAGGTAAAAAAAAGAAAGGATCGATTAACCGAACGATCATAGGAATCGATCGATTGATCGATCGATCGAACGATCGGTTACGAGAATTGCAACTACGAACGTTTCCACGCGCGCGTTTCCCTTCTTTTTCTGTATTATTGTTTTTTTTTTGTTTTTTGTTTTCTTTTTTTCTTTCCTTAAAGAATTTATCGTGTGTAGAAAAATGTCTTTCTCTCTTTTCTCTCTCTCTCTCTCTCTCTCTCTCTCTCTCTCGTTCTTTTGCTCTTTCTTTCATTCTTTTTCTCTTTCTCACATCGCACATGCATATACTCGCTCATACTCTCTTTTTTTCTAAACATAGAATATACACATTCACATTAAACGCTATATAATATAGAGATTATTTAGAAAAATGAACGGATCAAAAAAGATCGATAGGATGCAAATTGGCTAGCGACGGTGAACGCACTCGACTCATATCGTGCGAGCTCGAGATTGATCGATCGTCTGGTAATCTTCCTATTCCTATTATATTATATATATATATATATATATATATATATATATATATATATATATATATCGATACCTAAACGCTAATAGCTAAGAGTAATCATTGATTAAAACAGTTATACACACTTTCTTTCTCTCTCTCTCTCTCTCTCTCTCTCTCTCTCTTTCTCTCAATTCTCTCTCTCTCTTTTTCTCTCTCTCTATTCCCACGGTATATTTTCATTCCTCCTCTTTCTCCTATTTTTATTATTCGCTTATAATACATATCTATCTGTTCTCCTCTATTTCTTCTTAATAAAAAAAATCTACGAGTTTACGGCAATAACAAAAAAAATTCTCTAATTATTTTTCTCTTCTTTTACTGAAGATGTCTCGTCTCGCCAGTTCAGAAATAATGAACGAGGAGGAATCTGTCACTTTCGTGTGAATGGAAGCAAAGAGAAAAAAATAGAAAAGGGGGACTACCTTTCCGAAAAAGATAAGACCAGACGGTGATTGTTTTTTTCTTTTTTCTTTTCTTTTTTGTTCTACGCAAATGTTTTATACGAATTTATTTCTCTCACTTCATTCATATCACTCTCATTCATTTTCATTTCTCATCCCTTTTTATTTGACTTTATCTTCTTTTTTATTTTCGAAAATACATCCCCCTTTTCCAAGGACGACTCGTCGACGAATCTATTCTAAGTCCATTTAATTAAAATCTACGACACGAAAAAGTTTTGTCGTCGATTTTGAAAAAAAAAAGATAAAAAAAGAACGATTCGAACATATATGGATAAAACAAAGAAGAAAAAAGAAGGAATTAAAAAAAAAAGAAAAGAAAAGAAAAAAATAAAAATAAAAAAAGATTTTTAGGAAAAGGTTGTAGAAGCGAGATCTTGAGACATTCTCGCACGTAAGTATATAGTATTTTATACATAAATATAACAACGAAGTGATCGACACAATTTTCTTCGCTGGATAGTTAGAAAAAACTTTAGATACTTTCAAAATTCTATTTCTTGCCTCATATTTTTTCCTTTCTCTTTTCTTTTTTCTTTTTTCTTTTTTGGATGGTTTCATTTTTTCTCTCTATAATATAATTCACATGATTAAATTGCTTTTTAGCTTTTGCGTTTATTTTTTGTTTCTTTTAAATTCATTCGTTTGTTTTACGCGTCGATGGTAGCACATGACAACCCCAAGAATACAATGAAAAAAAAAGAAATAAGACAATTATATAAAAAAGAACACTTATAAACGTACAAAGCTCCGTGCTAAATAAATCGTTAAATAAATATATATATATATATATATATATATATATATATATATATATACGTATATATACATAGACACGTAGAGAATTGTGTGTATTTATGTGTGTGAATGTGTGTGTGTGTGTTTGTGTATGTTATATGTGCATACGTGAAATTACACGTATTCTCTTTTGCGTGTATATGTATATATGTTAGTCCTTTAAAGAGGACTCGAATTTTACTCGTCTCTCATCGTCCATTCGCTTGCATATTTTCTCTCTCTCTCTCTCTTTTATTTAACTATTACACTCACACTCATTCTCTCTCTTGCTCTCTTTCTCTTGCTCTCCCCCGTCTGTTATTAACATTGCACTACTCCCAGCGGCTTCTTAATAGCGTTTTAATAAACTTTATTCACGCTCTTTTATACTCACTATATAAGAAAAAAAAAGAAGAAAAAGAAACAAACGAAGGACTTT